>NW_019103097.1:0-307263 GCF_001856785.1 Myzus persicae | reverse complement strand
ATATATTATAATGTATACGCCGAAAAACCGCGTCCACCCGATTCGCGGGTAGATGGCGACACCAACGAGTATAATGAGACGTGGCGTCTGCGTGGTGGCGTCCGACGGTCGTGACGTAGGCGGCGTGGTACAGGCGGGTGTCGAGAGTCGGGGATGGCGTGGGGAGGGCGCACGGTGGCCCGACGTCCGTGACGTAGGCGGCGCGGTACACGGACGGCCGTGACGTAGGGGGCGCACGGTGGCGCGGTGTTTCGGCGTCCGCGACGTAGTGTCCCGGCGTCTATGACGTAGGTGGAGCAGTACCAGCAGTAGGTGGGGGGAGGGGGTGACGCGGTGGCCAGGCATCTATGACGTGGTGGAGCAGTACCAGCAGGAGGTGGGGGAGGGGGTGGAGCAAGCAGGTCGGCGGGTGCTGGCGCGGGGGTGGAGCAGTACCAGCAGTAGGTGGGGGAGGGGGTGACGCGGTGGCCAGACGTATATGACGTAGGTGGAGCAGTACCGACGATAGGTTGGGGGAGGGGTGGCCAGACGTCTATGACGTAGGTAGGACGAGGGGTTTGGTTAGGTTAGGGGGAGGGGTGGAGCAGGGTGGAGCAAGCAGGTCGGCGGGTGGTGGTGCGGGGGTGGAGCAGGGTGGAGCAGGGTGGAGCGACCCAGAACCGGCTATTTCATACTACTGGTATAGTATTGCAAATTACGATAGCTTTTCAATATATTAATATAGTTTTTTGATCCCCAATTTTGTGAAATTAAATTATAAAGGTCACCGATAGCCAAGATGAACTGGACGAAGGCGGGTTTCCACTATGTGGCATGTACACGAAAAATGTTCAGCTATGTCCACCAACACGGTAACGTGGTTAATAGTGTGGTAACCTAGCCTAACCAACCAATCACAGCAAAGAATTTAAATGAACGCCTATACAGTATAGTGCAGGAAACCCGCCTTGAGTAATACACACTTTTTAAGATATCTTAAGCCGTGGTTATGCACTATTAACGAAAAAATGTATTGTTAGAAAACATATCTTTTCAGAAAGTCGTAGTGCCTACAAGTTTTTGAGTCAATAATAATTGTTCAGAGGAATATTAACTTTCAAAATGTCTAACAACAAATGATACTTTCATTCTATACTAAAAAGTTGGGAAAACTGAGCTTGGCCACGATGGTTCTCAAACTGCATTATAGTAAGTAATGCTATGTACATATAATTATTACTAACTACGTATTATAGTGCTAAAATGCATGAAATATAAAAATATACGCTATATATACCTACAATTATCAAACAAATGTACGCAGTTAAGATATTATTGTTATTCTACGTGAGATATAATAATAAGTAATAACCGAACATTTGTTGCTGGTTTATCTTTAAATAGTAACATAACTCAATGTAATATATTTTACCTGGATAGAATGAAATATGCTATGTTTATTATAATTTAATTATTAAATACCAGGTACTATAATATTATTATTAATATAAAATAGTACGTGCCTTAGGTCGTTTACAACATTTTACGTGCTTACAGTTCAACTGTTGATATCCTAATAGTTACGTTTACTTAATAGGTAGGTACCTATTTGTACTTCATTATCTATAAACAACAATATTTTTTAATTCTGTTTTGTCTATTTTTATCTTAAGTACTGATTTTGAATAATTGCAAGACTGGTTTTTTATAATTTTTATATTATAGACAATTTTAACAGAACTAAATAAAATAAAATAAAATAGTAAAAAGTAAGGAATAATTCCAGAATTTTCAGTACATTGCTTACAAAATTAAATGCATATAAGTTTACTGTTAACCGTTTTTTGAGTTTTGTAATCATAAAAATTATTCAAGAACAAGTTTTCGTGATTTTGACAATGTGACAGCAAGGTTCCGTATCAAGGATCAATAGAAAGTAAATATTTTGTATTTAGCTCTGTGTATATGATGTTTCACGAAGGCCAAATTTGTATTTACTGATAAGTGGTAATATTATATTATGTGCAGCTGAAAATTGATAGCTTTGCAAACATTAAATTAATTAAATTATGTATTTATAATATTTTCCAAAACGGTAACGATAACCATAACTATGTATAGGTAAACGTGTAATTATGTGAACGACCGGCAATTTGATTATTTTTGATAGACATTAAATCTATTTTCTTGGTTTAACCGAGCTTAGCAAATATGTTATTGGATAATATAAATCAGTTTTTTTAAAAATTTTTATCTCAAATATCCACTACATTTTCGTTCACCAAGTTGTATATTTTGCAGCGTATACCTACGATGACGTTTAATATTGTTTAAGGATCATGAAATTCGCATTTCTGTTCATTTTATATCTGAAAAACTAATTTTAAAAGTACTAACCATTTTATCTTTTTACGTGTGAACGTAACTACCGATTATTTCTAGTACACCTAACATATTATGCATTTGATCGATGTTTGTTTAATCACATCGCTATATGTAATAAATATGTGATATTGTATGGTTATAGTAGTTGTGTAATATGCAGAATGTTGTTGGTTCATTATACGATAATATAATTCGCTAGACAGGTATATTGAATAATATTTTGAAAATGTCAGAACTTCTCAGCATGGATAATATTACTATTAACAGATAGATTACAAATGGTTTAAAGTATTTTTACTATTTTTTAGTATTCCGAACTTAATTTACTCTGCTTTAAAGGCTATCAAAAATTATTATCAAACATTTACTGTAAACTACTTCTGTTTAGTAATTAGGATTTTAGTTACAACAGTTACCGTTTAATCTTTCAAAATGTTTTAACTTCTATTTGAAAATATATTTCTTTATATTAACTAAATTCAAAAAGTGTACACCCACGTGTATAATTATTAAACTTTTCGGAATTATATATTTAGAAAGTAGATTTTTGGTTGTATCAAATTTGTATTATATTTGGGTACATAGGTATTTAAAAATATTCATATTGATTTTGCGTAAATTTAAAAATATGTTTGATGTTTATATTATGTATCCATAGGTAGTCAAATTCAGCGTGTTCAAACTTAAAAATCTAAAATTCAATAGAAAGTTATAATTATACAGCATGTGGTGAATTCATTTTGTAGATTAACTTTTCATCAAATTTATTGTTAATTAAAAGTCGATATAAAAGAGTATTTACTATTTAATAAGTTGGATATTTATTGTATTTTTATGTAAATAGACTTAATAATGAAGTAATAGTACCTGTTGTTGTATGTACAATTAAATAGATGAAAACATAATTTTCGACTGTTTTATGAAAAACTTAAATTTAAACTGGTATTGGTTAGGTTTTGCAAAGTTTCGTTCAAAATACACACAATGTTATATGATTGAATGTCTACAATATTTTTTGGTTATTCTTATACACATTTTTAAAAATTGGTTTATTTGATTCTGAGTTAGGTTTGTGTTGGTTATCCTGTAAAGAATAGCCTTATATTTATCAACAATTGCATCCATAGTTTGTATTTTGGAAATAACTAACACATATAATAATGTCCCTTGCACCACGTTCGACTTGTAATATTGTCACACAGACGGCAAACCTATCTTAAATTAAACTTGGATAATAATATGATTTTAGAATTGAAACACACACGAAACTACTGTTTAAGACAATAAAACAACGTAGGTAGGTTGCCTGTGCTCGATGACTTATGGGTATACATTTAAAAATTATTTTTACAATCAAATTTATTATATTATATAGTGACAATTTTGTTTACAAATAAGAAAAACAGATACTCTTCGAAAATTATAAGCTCCTGACTCGTCGAGCATCAATACCACCAAAATGACATCATAGCACCTATTGCTTATAAAAATATCTCAGTCTCGATTCGATCTCAATTCGTTTTTGCAAATAACTACTGGTAAAATAAAGTGTACTTAAATTATACGTTTTTTAGTTATCTATTATAAAAGAGTGCGAATTTCCAGTGTTCGGGAGTTGCTACAATAATGCGTGGCATTCGTGTGGTACTGCAGCTACGTAAGTACCTATATTAATTTTTGAGTGAGAACACTGCTTCCACTAACTCGAGAAAAAAAAGTATTTTACGACAAATATAAAAACCAGAAACTAAATTGCTTAAATTATTTTAGGTCATATACCGTTCATTTGTTATGGCAGCAAATGTTTTGAGAAAAAACAATCTACGAGATGTGCTGGAAAACTAAGTTTCCTTTGATTTATCTGATAGATGCGTTTTATTTCGAAAACCACTTCCTAATAATAATATTATATTATATTATCGATCGGTACATAGACGTGTTTTCTACTTCGTTACCCCGTCCGAGAGGCAAATATTATAACCAACTTTGGTGTGGCATCCTCTAGAGATTCGTATAATTTATATTTAAATAAAATCATTGAAATTCAATAGCCTTGCTGTATTATTATGAGCTATAGTACAAATTGTGATCTAATATAAAATTCAAAAATATTAATTGATAAAATTCAACGAATACAATAGGTTATATACATAAGAATTATAGCCTATCAAAAACTTACACTCGAAATATATACACGTAAATCGGTGATAAGTATGTATATGCGGAATGTATGAAGTTGTTTTTTTAAGAAATAAAAGCAAATAAATTACGATGTGACCCTAAACACGTTATATAGATTGTATAAGGTGTGTATACTTATAAATTATTATTAGAACAACAGATAAATCCTTCGCTACTCATTTTTAATTATTTAATATTGTAATAATTAATGTACCTATATTGAAACCATAAAATTCATACTGTTTATAGTTTAAATCTTAAAATAAATGATTAAGATAAAATATATGCAAACTCATATTTTATCAAAGTTAAAAATGAACACGATAAGTTATTTTTTAGTACATATATATTATGTATATTATCAAAATAAATCATTTAAATCATTAACGTCTAGAAGCTGAAATTATTTTTTAAAACTTTCAATAGCTGAAATGATTTTGATCGAAATAATAATGGCATTTATTTCTTTATAATTATTGTCACCGATTTTCGAGATTTAAGACTAAGCAAAACTTTTACAGTATAATTCGTATTTAATTTCTGGGTGAAGAGTTGAATGAATTGATATTTGAAAGTGGTTTCTGGTAGCAAATTGTATTTTATTGGTACATTAGTACCCAGTACCCACCAAAAGAATAATTTTGGCCAGTATTTTTCAAAATAATCGGGGAAAAAAATTATCATAGATTCTTGAAACTTATGCGAAATGTTTATTTATTTATTATAATAATTTTTATACATGATAACATCATAAAAATATTTTAACACTTACTGAATTATTTTACATTTGATATTGTGTTTTATATTTTATATTTTTCATTTCTTTTTTCTATATGTGTCCACAAAAAAATTTTTAGACAGTCAAAAACCTTGAAAGTTTAATACCTAGTCCTCGTAAGTTTTATTATAACTATTTTAAAATAATGAACGAAAAAACTGGTATTTAAATGAAAGAATAACGATTTTAGTTATTTTGATGCAATCAAAAATATTATTCATGGAAACTTGAAACTTTCAACATATATCATCATATTTTATACACACAATGTCATTTGAAACTGCAATGTCTTCGGCAAAAAATAATTCAAACTACCATCGTGTTACTGATGGTAAAACTAATTACTTTAATAGATATATAAATATATTATTTATTTATTTTATTTTATTAAATAAGGGTGTATATTATAAAATATACTCAGTAATATAAGCTAGCTGACAGACCGTCATCGCTTAGAATCCAAATTTAACACATACTTATGAATTACGTTGAATTAATTCTCAAT
The DNA here is from genome assembly GCF_001856785.1 of Myzus persicae. Lineage (NCBI taxonomy): Eukaryota > Metazoa > Arthropoda > Insecta > Hemiptera > Aphididae > Myzus > Myzus persicae. The sequence continues at coordinate 301,435 of NW_019103097.1, read as the reverse complement.
GACGAAGTACACTCGACACCAGAGCGGTTACCTACTCCCCCTTCTTTTTAATGATGTTTTGAATGATTATATCATTATTGTTACCTTTGCAAGATTAGGTCAATGCCCGGAGTAACAAATGCGCTGAACTCCCGAACCTTACAGTATTTAACCAAATGTTTAAAATATAAAACGTAGAACATTTATTTAAAACATAGAATTATAGTTTAAAGACCCATCCCTACCGATTATATTGTATTATGTTATTATAAAGAGGTATATTATCCGATATGATTCCATCATAGTAAATTATCTTGTTCAAGATAATTATTGCTTTCCGTAAATATTATTTTTATTGTTATTTCTCATCACGACCATTTATGCATTCAACTTTGTATTCAAATACGAGATCATTATTTTAAACGATTATAAACCTCATGTAAATATATGATAATACCTATAATGTATTAGCTAATAAAAAAAATTGACGAAGTATTAATAAAACAATGATCATAATATAATGAACTCTGTGTTAAAAGGAAAATGCAGTAACTTTATAATTTATTATTGTCTTAATATAAGTAAAAATAAAATGCTCAAACTTTTTTATTGTTACTCATGACGCTATATTGTTTTAATAATATATACTTACACTAAACTTGGATTTGGGACTTTCACTGCTGTGTACATTCATAGTATAATAATAATACAGTAATTATTATAAATGAGTAAACTATTATTATTTTCTTTTTATTTATTTAAAAAAAAACCTCAACTACCAGGGTTTTTGGCTTTTCTGAAGGAACACGTTTCATTTTATAATTTCTAAATATTAAAAGTATAAGACAAAGTAACTTAAAATGATACATTATAACTTATAAGGCTGAAGTTATTGAAAATACATATGATATTGTCTATGTGTTTTCTCTCTGTTGGGTGATAGATTTTGCATAGATCATAGATAATTATTATTATTATACCTACCATTCTTTTTTAGTTTCGCAAAATCTGTTTATAGGTAAGTTATAACTTATGACCATTGAGCAACATAAAATAAATAATAATAGATCATTTGGACTCAATAATAACCTAGGTACCTACCTACATATTATTATTACGTCGTTGTCGTGTGGGTAACGAAACTTCGTTTACGCCAAGTGCAGTTAATTTTAATTCAAATTTAAATATGGGGTATATAGTAACAAGAAAAAACATAATATGTTATAAGTTAATGTTCTCCAAATTAGAATATAATTTAATGTAGTTGTGTTAGGACGAGAGACTACAGTTTAGAAACCATTGGTGTAAGCAAAAAAATGAAAACACATACTTAAGTAGGTACAGTTAGGTACTTAATGATTACTGCTCTTGTATACATTGTCAAAGTAACGATAAATAATTTATATAATAACATGATGAAACACAATAATTATAATTAAATACACTATAGGTAAGGGGAATTTTAAATATATGTTTATTGTGAATAAACCTGAAAGGAAATTATAAGTAAAAAAATAACTAATTATGTAATCGGCTATCATTTTGAAATAATAAAATGTTATGCTTGAATAAACACGGTGAAATTAGTTCAAAATATATCTGCTAAAAAATTGAAATATCTACTACACAAAGTTTTTTAAACTTAATATAAATTATGTTTTGGAATTTTTTTATCATTAGTATCTATTTAAAGAATGTTTTACTGTTTTTAAATTGCATTGTTTTGTTTTCATATTATCCCATGTCGGGGACATTTAGAAATTTTAGTATTGCACATAATTAATAGTTTTTTTATTTTGTACAAAGTTTAGAATAGTATGTGCGGGGAACTCCGCCAATTTATGGTCTAGAAGTGTAATTCTAAGCCTCTAAGGTCGTATCTAGACTTAAGGCTTACAAATAAATCCCACATACGTTTGTTTTTATACTTGTTTTTCACTTAATTATTGTAGACAAACGATCGAAAAAATATTACTGTTAGATAACACAAAAAATCCCACTCGCATACCTATAGAAATCCATAATTTCACCTACCTTCCATGCAAACATTGTCGTATATTGTTTAGTCTTAAGACAATTGTCGTAGACAATAAAATACTGACGGCAACAAGATGTACGTATAATAATAATAACAATAATAATATGTAATATTATCAATCTCATTCTATCCAGGTATGAATAATATTGTGTAATACACTTATACACACGACCTCGATGATACGAAATCAGTTGGGCTGGTTGTGCTGAAAATGAAACTAGTATTACCTCTCTCACTCTCGCTCTCAATGCAGTGTACCTCCGATAGATATGGAGGGAGAAACGGCGACCGAATGGAAGAGCACAGCAATAATATTGTGACCTACCTACTCTCATGCGCGCGATCGGTTCTCGAGTTATTCCGCACTCACGCGGGTGAACGTATATACTATATATTTCTATTTACACGTGCGTGAGGAGTCGTTGTCGTCCGCTCCGATTTTTCGCGAAAACCTTATCTAAGGTGTTTCTCGATCGTCAGACAGCCATTTAACACTAATCTGAATAGAACCATATACCATGTTGGAACCCAACGTGTACAATATTGTGTTGATCCCGTTGGCGATTTTGATATCGTACGCGATATGGTTGAGACTCCGGAAGCCACTGGAATACCGGCGAATTTCATCGCACGTGCCGTCGGTCACGAAAAGCCTTTGGAGCGAATTGCTGTTTTCGTGCACCATAGCAATGAAGCACCCTAGAGGTACGGCTCTATTAAACCTCGAAAACCATATTATTATTTTTTTTTTTTTTTCAAAAATACGGGCAGAAGCTCAAATCTATAATAATACTATTCATTAAAGTTACTTTTTAATACATTCTTACAATAATTAAAATAAAATATTGATAATACATTGATAAGAAAAGTTTTTTGTGCTTTATTAACTATAATGTTGTTATAGCACGGAGGTACAATCATAATAATAATATTATACTATGAAGTTGTAAAATAGAACAATCCATATATTCCTGTACACCAAAAGTGCCGTGGACTGCCAGCATGAAGGTTACCCATGAAACCTGCCGCAGGTTTTATAATTTTGTAATCTATTAAGCCGCTTAATTTCTCGGGATAACTCATGTTTCTTTTGACTAAACTTAAAATTATTTTGAGCCAATAAATTTTAAAGAATCTTTTTTGGATTTGTATTGGAATTCGAGTTTTTTGTAAAAATAAATCATTAATGAACTCTGAGACCGTCATTTGTATTGAAGGCTGACAGTTATACTTTTTACATGGATCATGGATCACTACTCAGCTAATAAAAATGAATCAGCAAACCAACTATTATGTTTAGTTATGTACATAAATAGGTACATGTGGGAGTAATGACTTATGCATAACGCATCCCCGGTAATTTGAGTGTGTAATCAACGGCAAGTCTATATTAAATAATATTATACTATTAAGTATAATATCTATATTCATGTGATCTTAAAATTTAAATTAAATAATAACAATATGTGTATCTGCTTACAATATTATTTTTTTTGAAAAATAATAAAATATGACGATGTTTGTACCAATACAAACTTGAGGGAATAATACAAATATGTCAAAATTATTTTCAATTCCATTATTTTAAAATTTGAGTCATTATTACCAACTGGCTACATGACTACTTTATTTAATTGATAGAAATGTAAATTAAACAAAACTTTAATAGTATAAATAATTTGTTTTAAATATATATTAGCATTTACGATAGTTTGTATTTTTAACTATGAATTCCACAGATCATAAGTTTTTACACTAAATTATTGGCTGCATTTAAAAATCTATGTGTACCTCTTTAATGATTTTTAAAATTCCGGAACAGATGAGTAATTTGATAAAAAATATAATTTTGGAATTCAATTAATTGCTTACTCATAAGTCATAACATACCATACACTACCTATAATATGCCTTAGTTATATTTCTGTTACAATGATGATTGCAATATGATCAGACATTGTTTAGACGTACTTTAGTTAACTCCTCAAATATAATATTACAACCTAAATCGACAATTATAACCTAACAATCGACGAATTGTACTAACTCGTGCAATTAATTTTAGCTTGGACATCATTAACGCGGATTTAAAGCTGAGCCGTCGATTTCACGACATAATAATCTAAAATAACAGTAATTCAGTAATTTAATCATAATTTTTTTTTTTATAAATAACCATTTTTGAACTTTTTGAGTTAACTCGAATGTTTTGGTTAGTGTTTAATAGATTTTTCTATTGGAAATTAATTCTTCAGTGGCGCACAACGTTTTTACTGCCTACCTAAACTTCTAAGTTTGTGGCAATACATTTAAACTGGATTTGTCTAATTTGTTGCTTCCCTTTTTTGGATTCCGAACGAATTTTAAACGTACAATGCTTTTATTTTTATGGATACACTTTTTAGAAGTCTAGTCGATGATTGGGAGAGGTATAGTTTTTCGATTCTTTGAATAGTTGCCCTAATCGTAAGTTAAACTATAAAAAAGTATTCATAAAATAAAAAAGTTTTAGCAGACGTAGTTTTCACCGACCTGGTTCAAATCAATGCCTCGATATTTCATTGTTTTCAAATTCGTTGTTACAACATAAACGTTTTTTGGTGAAAAATTGCATTTTCTTTTTTGAAATAAAAGGTTTAACTTCCATAATATTAAAACAAATATCTATTGGTTTTGTAAGATTAATTAATTTCTCTTTATCCTTTCTTGGTTGAACTCAAACAGACCTAATACAATTAAACTATGTATATTATATATTATGAGTATATAAAATGTAAATAGTGGTCGAAGTATTGGGGGGATACGGTGGGATGGCATCTCTCTATTTTCTATAATTCACATTTTCCCCCCTTCCTCTTATTTTTTACGAGTTTTTACGCGATATATGAGAACTATATAAATCATAAAAGGCATCCACTTATTTGAGCCACTTCGACCACTGATGGCACAATCAATACATTTTTATAACAAAAGTGTACACTGTACACATGTAGTATTTATAATATTATAGTTGACCTACACAAAATTGAAAATACTTTTTCTATTCAGTTTTTGGTACCTATTAAATAGTTGTTTGTATGTTGTGTTTAAATAACTCGTCTTTGTTTTGATTAACAATTTTAGACTTATTGCCATTCTTCATGGAAATATTTCAAAACAACGGTCCAGTTGTTCATGTCAATATTACTGGACGGTCATATGTATTGTTAAATGATCCAGATGACATAAAAGTGAGTACATTTTAATAAATATCTGTTCCAAATAAACTGTACTACAGTTATTTAAAGTCCTTCAATGTTTATATCGTGTGCCCATTCCTCTACATCGATTATGTAGGTACGCATTATTTAAACGATAATTTACATTTAAAACACGTATTGTGTGAATAAAATAATACCTAAATGGTCAATAATGTTTTGGATACTAACATTATTTTAATTTCATAAACGCCTCCATTATAACCACTCATAATCTACTTATCGCAAATATATGTACAATTAGACTTCATAGAAATAAAACATGAGGAGCCAATGGCCTCGACATTTCTTAAGACTTTAACATAGTACTATCTACAATTTATTTATGTTTCATTATTTTTTTAACGCTCCAAAAATATAAGCTTAAATATCGTCCATCTCTAAACTATGAAGCTCATTACATGTAACTCGTTCTATCGGTCGTTCAATATGTTTCACTTTCGGTGTGGCGTCCTCATAATAAACTCATTATTGAAGTGCCGCCAGCGGACAGCTCTTTCATCAGGCCCATATATTAGTCTTATAACTTTTTTATGAATCATTTAACTAATGATTCAGTATTCAGATGTTATCTATTCTGCTAATTGTACAAATTATATAATGTAGACTATACAGTTTGTAGAATACTGAATAGGTTAGGCCTAGGGTAAAAGGTTCTAAAAATATATAGATATATTATCACAAATACTAATTACACGGAATATGTATTATATATTGTTAGAAACTATATTTTTCGACCACTAATTATTATTTTGAGTACAAATATTTTGAACAATTGAACGAATTGATATTTTAATTCTAAAACTGTATTTCATTCGTAATGCAGATATCACAGTAGAATAAAAATGGCGGTATTGATGTGCACGAATAAAATAAATCATACACGGCCATACGGGTCATTAATTAATTTCAAGGTCTGGGGTAAGATAAACACTAAAATATATATTTAAAAAAATGTATATTTTTTAACGTCATCATTATAAGTGTAAATATACTAATGATTTATAACCTAGATTGAATGTTAGTTGATTTACTTCTACTTGAATTACAATTAAATAAAAAAATAACGATTAACAAATATCTAAAAAAACGTGTGTAATTATGGTCGAATGAGTAATAATATGATGAAAAAAAATTTGTGGGAGTTCATTTATTTAAAAATAAACCCCCGCTGGATGATATGGTATAGTGTCCGTTAGGATTATAGACACAAAAACCGACCACATTCTGAGTCTTCCAACTTTGATCACAAAAGTAAAAAGAATTCTAAATGAATTCAATTGAAATCTAGTTTCGAGATTTTGTAGAAATCGTTTGCGTTTTATTTTTCTGTACAACATGACACTGTTTAGGCAGTTTTTTTAATTATCTGAATCCTTTCCTTAGAAAAATATGTAAATAAAACCATGTTTGTATTGAATAGATCCTGTTATCCAGTACACAGTACATAAACAAAGGCCCCGAGTATGAGATGTTGAAACCGTGGCTGAACGACGGCCTTTTATTGAGCTCAGGTATTATTAGTTATTTACGTAAATTATACATCATATTTGATTTTAAAAAAACACATACATATAAGACGGCTGATAGCTGGCATAATAGCATGTCAAATATTATTTTTTAGGTTTGAAATGGCAAAACCGTCGGAAGCTATTAACCAACACTTTTCACTTTAAGACATTAGACATGTACAATCCTGCCGTCAATAAGCATGCAAAGGTATTTACAAAAAAGCTCTTGGAAGCGTGTGCAGTCGATAAAGAAATCTCCATCATGGAATACGTGACGCTATGTTCTTTAGACATCATTTGTGGTAATTATTGTTATTGTATTTTATTAAAAGTTCGAAGATTGTGACTGTCCGAAATATTTCGCGTTTGAAAAACCTAACAAATTATGTATAAATATATAATAGTAGAATACGAAAGATTTCAATTCATATTGTGAATTTGAGCTCAAAAAGATATATTTTTTATTTTTATGTACCTATAGGTAAGGAATAAATATATACCTAGCTGGTTCCTGGAGGTTTCTCAAAATAGTAGTTCATACCACGTAACCAAAAAATTATTAATGATATTAGGATAATCGGCAGGCATTTACTTATAGCAATATTAGTATACTATCATTTATTATATTATAATATCCTAGATTGAAACACCGCCTCCGCTCAGAATCGTTTTTCGTATTCAATGATATATCCTTGAATTCAAATTTAACACAGTAACCAATTCAACGCCTTGTACAACAGAAAGGCACTCACTAGCACACCTTTCTGTATTTATATTAATTTTCTACTAATGTAACTATGATAAAAGTGATAAAATATAATAATATCAAACATGTGACTGGCGCCTATTCAGATACTCAAATAATATTTATAGTTTATAATAAATGATAGATATTGTTAATTCTTTAGTCCAAAACATAAAATAATGAGTAAAAGCTCAAACATAAACTGCCAAAAAACATTAAAACACATCTCTACCTTTATTAAACCAATCAATCAATCGATAGTTCTCTCTGTTTAATACAAATATTTAAAATTGAACTCTTTTAGTTTAAATTTCGGTGAATTTAATACATATAACTACAAAATCTTAATAAACTAATTTTCTGTCTTAGAAACAATCATGGGCACTGAAATGAATGCCCAAAAAGGAAAATCAGTTCAATACGTTCATTCCATTAAAAGGTAAAAGCTTAATTTTAATTTATATTTAAATTTGTAGCAATACTATACTGCAACATGCTAATTTATGATTATTGTTTTTAAAGTGCTTGCAGATCAGTGATTGATCGAGTTTTCAAATTTTGGCTTTGGAATGATCTGATCTATAGAATAAGCGAAAGTGGTCGATCGTTTTTTAAATCAATTAGAGTGTTACACGATTTTACCGATAATGTTTGTATACTAAACAATCTATAGTTTTATATGTGTTGTCTATTGAAGTCGTTCTAATTTACTACAATAATATTTGCCCATAACTATTATTATAGGTCATCAAACGTAAACAATCATTGTTAAAAAAATCTGAAAATCAAATTGTGCAGCCTGAAAACAAACCATCTGGTACGTACTTACAAATTATAATTATCAATTCTCCTATCCAACATTATATTTCCTGTTTAATAACAGTAGATATTTTTTCGTACCAATAATCGTTTAGAAAAAAGGATAACGAAATCGTTTTTGGATTTACTTCTCGAAGTTTTGAATGACAATCCGGATCAGATGACGATCAAAGACATTCGGGAAGAAGTAGACACGTTTCTCTTCGAGGGTCACGACACCTCTTCCATATCGATGACGATGACTCTTTTATTGCTAGGGATGCACCAAGATATTCAAGTAAGATGTGTTTTTTTTTGTTTTTTAGTGAATCGTTTTTAAGTGTGAGTTACATTTAAAATATAAAAACAGTAACTTTAAGGATCGCGCTAGAGAAGAGCTACATGGTATATTTGGGGACTCCGACCGAGACGCTACAATGGAAGACTTAAACGCTATGCGATACTTAGACGCAGTCATTAAAGAATCACTCCGGCTTTATCCAAGTGTACCGAGTTTTACCAGAGAATTGGAAACAACTTTACAGCTCAGTAAGTATTTACCTTACTTGAAATTATCGTCGTATAACGAATATTGTGGGGAGAATTTGGCCTTATAATCATATGTAATAAGAATAATAATTTAGTAAAGGGAAATGGAAATATTTCGAATATATGTATACAGTTAATTCCCTATGTTTCGTGTTGTATATAATAATTATTATGTATAAATATATAAAAATGTATTGGTATTATTTTTTCCCTAGAGAACTATAGTATTCCACCGATGACAACAATGGCGATATTTCCATATATTTTACACCGGAATGAGACCATTTTTACAAAACCTGAAGACTTTATTCCTGAAAGATTTTTAGACGAAGACAATAAATCAAAATTTCTATTTGGTTATATACCGTTCAGCGCAGGCGCAAGAAATTGCATCGGTAACTTAAATGTTCTTATTTCATACAGTATTCCAGAAATAAAATAATTAAGTATTTTCGTATATCTTCGTATTATGTCTACGCCCTACGGTATACCATGTGTATAACAAATTTGTTATTGAAAAATGTTTCTTTCTAATACTGACCTAAAAGTATTTAAAAAAAATAAAACAAACCATGTTAATCGGTTCGATTAAATATTGTTCTAGGACAAAAATATGCTATGAACCAAATGAAAACCGTCGTATCGACCGTCTTACGAAATTCAAAGATCATATCTTCGGGATGCAAAGAAGACATTAAAATTAGTATGCAATTACTTATCAGAATAGAGTCACTTCCAAAAGTGACATTTTGTAAACTTTAGTTTTTAAGTACATGATGTTAAAGTTTTTTGGTTATCATACATGTTTATATTATTTAATACATTTGTGATTTTTAGTATAACAGAAATGCTATTTACTATCTATAATTCCTTTTTTTTTAAACAGGAAATTATTAAAATTATTTGTTATGGTAATTATAAATAAAATAAAATATAATCAACCATGTTTCACATATTTGTTTACAGTTTGTGGATATAAAATAAACTAAGCTAAAATGTTAACAGTAAGAATGATGGTAACAACTAACAAACGATATTATATGTAATATGTATTCTGTTTATTTCATTTATCTGTACTGATTGTGGTTTTTCCCGCGGGAGTAATCATCTTTTATGATGAATTAAAGAAAAGATATAATTTTGTATGTTCAAAATTGCAAAACCGTCGGCAGCTCATCCGCCAACATTTGATCGCTTCAAGTCATTAGACAATATATTTTATATTCCTCCGATAAACAAACATTCGCTGATATTAGTGAATTAACTGTTGGACGCATCTTCAAAAGATAAACCAATCTTTTAGTCGGAATAAGTGACTTTGTGTTTTTAAATATTATATTTTGTGGTCAGTCGTTATTTCATTAATTATTATAGTTCAAAGTACGCAAAGTGTAACAACACTGAAATTGTAGTTCGGTTTATTCGAGTGTTCGAGACTGTTTCAACTGAATACGATCAACTCCCTTGGAATAAAACCATTGTAACTATATTAATTGTAAATTTTTCTAAAAATATTTAACTCTAATATCGTATAATGTTTTAGGGACAAAGTATACTACTGACCAAAAAAAACAGCTGCAGCTACAGTGTGAATTACTGTTTTGTGGAATGCGTAAAAAAATATTTCTGGTCCGTACTAATCAATATAATAAAGACATTATAATTTTGAACTGGTAGAGGTGACGTTTAATTATTCGCATAACTCAATGAGGTGTAGAGCGAATATAAAGGTTATCTGTATACAATTTTGGGTGAAAAAACTGTATGAACAAGTGACTATACTAACCGATCATTGCAATTTAAAGAGTATAGTATATTTTATAATTTATAATCTTCAAATATTGTATTAAACATATTCCATCCGTTGTTTTTCAACCTGACATACTAACTAAAAAATATGTGTGGGTCAGTAAAGTAAAGTAATAGTTAAAACATATTTTATAACTAATGAAAATAAAGCTCAACAAATTAATAAGTTACAGATAACCACGGACGACGATCAATTACACTTACTAGTTTTTCATTTGTATTTATTTAAACATCAATATTCCATTATTTTGTATATTGACACAAATATAATGGATGTTTGTTTATTGAAATTCGTCAACTTTAAATGAATTCAATTTGATTTTTAAGAGAATCATATTTATTGTAGCTATCGCTTGTTTGTCATCCGTTCAGCTTGATGGTTGTCGTTCCTCTTAAATCGTATATTATGGAAACTAATTCAAACCAAATATTTTCACTCGTGGACCATCGGGTATAAACATAATGAATAGACCTCACCTCAACTAAACCTGATCTAATACCCTACTGCGCAATCGAAATTGCCGAGGTGTGATTTAGTTAGCTCGTATTTTTTGGTATTGGTGATCCACACCATTACAGTTTTCATAATTTTATAATTATAATATTACGTATAGTAATATATACTATACATACATCACAGATTCGTGTGTCATCTTTCATTCGTTCTGTGATATCACGGAGTCCCACCATATAATATAGACATAAATATTTTCAATTTTGATGAGTAAACAAAATCTATTGACTATTATAGTAATCGTTCGGCCTGCTAGATATACATCTGCCTAACTAGTCTCGTTTGATCACTTACTCAGTGTATTCTTACTGACAGTTTGGTATAAATCTATCACTGAGGATACACAATTACACACCGTAATACCGAATACCAGTAGTGATAGACAACATTTCAATTTGTACCACGTAACAGTACCTATATTATAATGACGTATTGATAAAGAGCTCGAAATATGAGATGACATAATATTATAAACAATTTTAACGCATTTAATTTTATAAATCAAATGTTTCTGTTGAATAATAAAATACAACAACATTAATAGTATAATTTATTTTTATGAAAACGTTTATTAATGTTGATTATTGTTATGTTTAAAGAATATAATTATTTAGTCGCTTAAGATCAATTTAATTTGTTTTCATTCTTAAATCCACCATAAATCATAAACAGTAAAAAAAGATGATTTTTGTGTAAATTGATTGAAAATTAGAAAAAAAATAGAAGATAAAAATTAGTTATTTAGATTCGCGTGTCATTTCACATATATTGTTTGCTACGAAGGATCCCATCATCGTCTATAGAACTCAAAAAATCATAAATACCTAATGACATAGTATCATTACGGTTGTATTATTAGTTATTACAACGAGAATTATATGCGCTACGGCTGTGACCTCGGGAATAATGTAAATCAGTATAGTCACATTTCGGGTGACATCGTATGCGCCAAACTGCGTCAGATCGGTGTCGATCGTCGTACAAAATTATACTCACTTTAGGTACCGGGCACGTTGCCTGCGCAGCTTTACATAACAAGCTTGTGTAAGATAATCGTTTATAATAATACATTTTTTATTTAATATTTATATATATTGATATATAATATGGAGACGACGGCTGCAATAATAATTTACAATTCTTCCTCCAGGCTGAAATAGCGATTGATTTGAAGGGATTTCCGAAAGAAATGATCGAGCTGAACTTTTTCAGTGTGGTGGTGGTACCGTTGGTCGGTTTGATATCGTACGCGATATGGTCACGACTTCGCATGCCGGTGGAATACCGACAGATCTCGTCACATGTGCCGTCCGTCACGAAAAGCTTTTGGAGTGAAATAGTGCTTTCGTTGAAACTCGCGATGCTACAGCCCAAAGGTACTTATATACGCCACTCGTAATAATTAGTTTTAAATGATTTTCAATCCAATGACGGTGTGTTATGACGTAGGTGTAATATTATTATGTAGACGTACCAACATTATCCGTTATTTCGTCAGTTCGTCTGTATACATTGAAACAGTATAAGATGCACCTATAGCTGTATTGTATTGTGTGTAAGGATTATTTGATAAAGTCAAGCACATTTTTTGTTGAAAAGTATCCATTTTTTTGAGGATATCTTTTATAAAAATCAAATTTCAAACCAGTATATTTAGTTTTAAGCAAATACCTAACGTTTGAACTAACGTATAAGTGGACCCAATTTTTCGAGTTGCCGAGTGTTGTCCCTCCCCACTATAATTTATAGCTAAAGACCGGATTTTGCATAAAATGCATGTTGCTATTTTCAACATCATAGACATGCAGTCAATGAGTCTCCATAAATCATTACTTGATTGATTAAATATCAAAATATTATAGTGCATATGTTTCCATATTCTGAAGTTAGTGCATGTTTTGCATATTTTTGCATATTTTATCAAAAAACCGTACAAATATACACCTAACAATCAAAAAATGTGTTGAGCAAACATAAAAAAGAGATTATAGGTACGTTTATATAATATTAATATGAAATATTACATCTCAAAAAATAGTCGGGCGCTAAAAATAGGTTAGGTTATTGTTTTTCCAATTAACATACTACATTAAATGTTTCGTTCTTTATTCCTATTTATATCACTATATCACCAATGTATCTATTATTTAATTTTTTTACAATGTATCAATGATTAAAAATTAAATTACAATTTAAAAAATTAAAATCAAATATAACATGTAATAAAAACTGAAATTTAATTTTGCATGTTTTGCATCTTTTTCTTGCATATTTTGCCTTTTTTTAGTGCATGTTTGCATGCATATTTTAAAATTTTAAATGCCTATACAACCGGTCTTTACTTATAGCAAATTAACACTTTGTTGAAAGTACAATTTGTATACCATATTTATTGAAACTCGCATGAAAATAACATTCTGCTTCTGAATAAAAAATTAAAATAGAATGCTGTAATTTAAGTAAAAACTTAACAATTACGTATGGTTGATGAAGTAAAATTTCAGAAATTTAGTATTCAAGAAATTGCTAGAAATTAAAGAAATTTAAAAATGTTGTTTTATTTTTTAATAGTGCTTACTTTTTTACTTTAGGCTTGTAACATAAGAAATATTCACTGCATTTTTAATATTCATTACATTAAAAAAATACTGTACAAATTGTATTAATTTAAATACCTATTTTGTTATTCAACATAATTAACAAGTACAGATGTAATAATTATAATATTTAACATTTGTGAGGATAGTATATCATTCGTAGTATTGCTATTTTATCACAACAAAATTAATATAAATAAAAACAAAGAACACAGTTTTTTTTTAACTTCTCTAGGAAAATAGGTCAATTTAGAAATTTCAAAATGAAAATTTATACTTAGAAATTTCCTACCTACATTACTAGGTGACTGTCAATTTTAAGAAATTTAGAATTTGATGAAAACTTCAAAATACAAATCAAGGACTTAATTAAATATACTTAAATAATTAAGATTGAAACATTTACGTATTCTTAAATTTGGCTAGAAATAAAAATGTGAAAATAATAATTTCAATAAAAAACTATTAGGTACAGCTTAACACGATCGATAGAATAGTAGATTTCATGAACTAAATCAGACATGAATCAGTTGCCATTAAAATCACATTTTTTATACCATTTATACATAAACTTCCTAGAGCAAAATGCTCCAGTTTCCGTTCACCCATTATTTATGCATTATTATTTACTATTAGGTACAATGTCTGGCGTAAAAAATTGTAAGTAAATATGTAAATAAATGAAAATTAAAATAATTCATTAATAATCAAAGAATAAATACAATATCTATTTATAACTCTATAAGTGGCATACAATGAACCTATTCCGTCAAAAAAAAAACAAAATTGGATTAGATTGATAACATTATATTTTTCTTACAAATTATTTAGATATATTGCCATTTGTAACGGAGCTATTTAAAGATAATGGTCCAGTAGTGCATTTTAACCTTTCAGGTAGATCTTACGTTTTACTGAACGATCCAGATGATTTAAAAGTGAGTATATTTTTGATTGGTTTAAACATAATTCATATTTTATTATTTTATATGATCACAGAAATACGAGTTTATTTAAGCCCCTAATATCCAACAAACTATTTTTGTGAATTTAATAACAGCTTAACATTTTAACAGTTACAAATGTTGAATCCAGACAATTTCTTTGGGGGGGTCGACGACCATTAAACAATAACTTATTTATAGTAGTTTGGATACGTTTTTTAAAATGTAGTTTACCTCCAAAATAAGCCCAAAGATAAACTTATATTTTATAAGATTATAACAAATAGCTTAAAAAACATATGTTGAAAATATTTTTAACTGCAAGTTAAAATACCCTTATAATTGTCATAAAAAATATTTATGTCTTATAGCAAATGTATTTGTGTAAATCGAAGTACTATTTTCAAGGTTAGATCGATCACTGTACGTAGGTACTATGTTATTAATCAATAGTTTTGTTTTTATCACAATAAATATTTATAAGATTTTGAATTTTTTATAATAATTAACAAATCATTAACAACTTTTAAGTTATAGTTTACTAAAAAATTGTACTGGTTTACATATCTGTAATAATAAAAAAAACAATTAAAAAGACTAGCGAGTTTCTCGAACAATAGCCGGATATGAAAAATGTAAATGAAAAAATATAAATGTCAAATTGAATTTCCACGCTACCAACACCGCCACTATACTATTCACCTCAACCAAACCCGTAGAGGTGTAGAACGGTAACAAAATTCTGACAAACCTGCACACTAAACCATATGATGAATTTGCATAAAAAAAAACAATAATATTAATGTAGGTGTCAGAATTAGCCTGCAGTCTATTAGTACCAACGTCATAATATTATCCCAACCATTATATCCCATACGGCATACCTTTACTCCCATAGGCGTCACTTGGTAGACAGTAGGTATTGTACTGAATACTGGTCAGGTTGTGAAGACGAAACCACGTTAATGGTTAGGTCAGATTAGGTTTATTCGAATTTATCAATTTTTTCTATACACACATGTTTTGATTGCAATTTGCAGACCCACAGAACTCCGCAGTTCGTTCTAATAACAAATAATAGTATTAAGTAGCTAGTACATCAGCTATTACAAGAGCTGTAAATTCAAAAATTTAAAAATTTGTTGTCATCAGCTATTGCGGTAAAATAATAATCGTATACTATAATATTAATAATTATGCATTTACTATAGGTTCTACTATCTAATATACAATATATCAAAAAAGGACCCGAGTACAAAATGTTAAAACCATGGCTGAACGAAGGCCTTTTATTGAGCTCAGGTATTTTTCACACACTTAAATGAAACGATAACGCGTAACAATTCTGGAATTAAAAAATAACAGATATTTCCTATCTATAATATTATATACAGGTCAGAAATGGCATAGCCGGCGGAAGCTCCTCACCAACACGTTTCACTTCAAAACATTAGACATGTACAATCCTTCCATAAACAAACACTCGCGCATATTGGTAGATAAGTTATTGGACACGTTTGCGAACGACGATAAAGAAATCTCCATCGCTGAATACGTTACTTTGTGTTCTCTGGACATTATGTGTGGTAATTTTTATTACTTACCAATAAATTATCAATGCTAAGTGTACAGACCACAACTGAACTGTGAATATGGACCGAAAAACTTGTGACACATTATCGAACGCCACCGCTGTATTGATTTCGTTTTCAATGGCTTCATAATTTTTTTTTCATGATTGAAAATAAACATCCATTACATACATTTAATATCTTAAACCGTGTTTTTTGGTAATAGATAAAAATATATAATATCTATTCATAATAACTAAGAATTTTATTTTCGTCTATATAATTCCATTGAAAATATATATTATAATGATAATATAATGGCAGAATTTTATATAAGAGGGCACTTTTCATTGCACGAATTATATACCTATATAATGCGCGAGTTCAATATTTTCAGTTCAGTGAGTGTGACATGACCAAAATATCTCTGATACCATGATGATAATGGAATACATTATACATAATACATAATATAAACAAAATAAACCAATCAAGACCACTATTGTGAAATTCGTATGCATTAACTTCTTAAGTATATTGTTTGTTTTAGAAACAATAATGGGCACTGAGATGAATGCTCAAAAAGGTAAATCAGCTGAATACGTTCATTCGATTAAGAGGTATACTCACATTTTAGAATATTCCGATCTACTTACCAATGAAACTAAATAAAGAATAATTATTGTGATTACAGTTAAAAATCATTATAATTTCTAACAAAAAAAAAATATTTAAATTAGTATATATTCTATTATATGTAGTTACTTAAAACAATACATTGAGTTATAATCATTTATGATTTTGTTTGTTTTTAAGTGCTTGCAAATCGGTGATTGAACGTATTTTCAAATTCTGGCTGTGGAATGATCTGGTTTTTAGAATAAGTGGAAGTGGTCAAAGTTTTTTTAAATCAATCAAAGTTCTACACAAGTATACTGATAACGTTTGTACATTCAAAGCATAAATAATACTTTTTATTAAATATAACCTTTAATTATTGTTTACTGTTATAATCGTATTATTAACACCACCAACGAATAACATCAACAGTAAAATCTGCAAGGACACCATAACTATTTTTCTCGTGATAGATCTAGATATGACATGACATAAAATATTGTGTTTTGTTAATAATTATTCTATCAATCATCGATCACATATATTAACCTAATAACCTATAACTTCCACGTGGTGCTCCCTGGGCGTTTTTTAACTGCTAAAGATCTATTAACTTGGCAGTCAAACTATATCGTTCATAACGGCCTCCTTGCCTGGTTATACCTGAAACTGGAAGAATACTTACAGTGGACTTCATCGAGCTAGATAGTTAATTCCGAGACTGGAGATTAAAATCTAAAACATAACGGAAGCATCAAATGCCCAACTCAACATAGCTTTCAACGGAGTTGTCCTAAATCATAATCACCACCCAAAGTATCTTGGCGTAATATTTGATCGTACATTTAAATCGTTCCTTAAAACTCATCTTCAAAATATGTGGTGCAGGTGCACACTTAATAGAGTCCGTACTCCCCATGGTAGGTGTGCAGCTTCCTGCACAAATGGGACATACCAAACTCACCAGAATATAATTTGCGGATCAATTATATTGCTTTCGAATGCCCAAGCCGTTCCTATCAGGGACTCAGAATGGGTTGTCCCATAACCTCACCCACATTTATTCAGTGCCTGAAGAAACTACTATAATATTACTAACTAGATCTACTACTCTAATACCAAATATTATATTGATTTGTTGACTTAATAATATTATCCACTGTCATCAATATACTACTATAAATTGTATTATATTTTAATTTAATTTAATTTAATTTATATTTTCATGTAACCTTTTTATCATTATCTAATATAGTCTATATCGAAATCACAAGACACGAGCTAAATAAATAAAGTATATTGTTTTATTTTCATGTAGGTAATTAAAAGTAAAAGAGCGTCGTTGAATAACTCTGGAATTGAAAAAGCGCAGTCAAACAGTAAATTTGGTACGTACAAATTAAAGATTATCGTTCTTTTTCTCGTGCATCGTGAATTTCAATATTTTTTTATATTATTGATACATTATTTAATTATTATTCATTATTAATTATTATTTTTTTTTATAATAATTATTATTTGTCTAAATTATAAAGATATTATTTACACACATTTTAACTATTGACCGTTTAGAAAAAACGCATAAGAAATCGTTCTTAGACTTACTTCTCAACGTCTTGAACGACACGCCGGATCAAATGAGCGACAGAGATATTCGTGAGGAAGTAGATACGTTTCTTTTTGAAGGCCATGATACAACTTCCATTGCGATGACGATGATTTTGGTTTTACTAGGGATGCATCCAGACATACAAGTAAGAATTTTTTTGTTTCATTTTACATTTTAACAATAATTGTTATTTAACAGGATCAAGCCAGAGACGAGCTACGTAGCATTTTTGGATATTCTAACAGAGATGCTACGATGGAAGATTTAAATGCTATGAAATATTTGGAAGCCGTAATCAAAGAATCGCTTAGAATGTTTCCAAGTGTACCGGCCTTTACGAGAGAACTAGATAAACCATTGCAGCTCAGTTAGTATTACTTCAAATATTCATTATAATATTTTAAACAAATTATTAGAAATTTAGGTACTCTTGTGTTTTAATTTGTTCAAGTGTCTATGAATAGTTTTGATTTAAATATAAATCACATGATGGTGTAATTTTTTTTTCAAAATAAAAATGAATGTGTATTTATACATTATATCATTATGATACTGCGATGATTTATACTCAAATTATAATTATTTGATAAATAAAACAAACTTATATGTTTGAAATTCAAAATTTACAATTAAATGTCAATCAAATCAATTTTGATTAAAACTAACTAAAAATACAATAATGCGTTGTGTTATAATATAAAGATCGAAAGAGGATAGATTGATTTTAAATTGCATCAAAAAATTGTTGTATAATATTGTTTAAATTTTCAGATAAATATACTATTCCTCCAATGACTACAATAACAGTATATCCCTTTATTTTACACCGCAATGAAGAAATATATCCAAATGCCGAAGAATTTATCCCTGAAAGGTTTTTGGACGAAGAAAATAAGACAAAATTTATATTTGGATATTTACCGTTTAGCGCCGGCGCCAGAAACTGCATTGGTATAGTTATTGCTTCTGCTATGGAACATTTTTAACTGAGGAATATTTCCGTTTCTTAACTTGGCTTATGTTTTAGGACAAAAGTATGCAATGAATCAAATGAAAATAGTTGTATCAACCATATTAAGGAATGCTAAGTTTGAATCCTTAGGAAGCAAAGAAGATATTCAAATTAGTACACAACTAATCATAAGAATAGAGTCACTTCCAAAGATGAAATTTTATAAGCTTTAAATCTTTAATAATATTTATTTATTTATTTAATTAATTATTTAATAATTTCACGGGCTGTGCCCTATTATACTAAGCGTAGTGAATAGATATAATTATAACTATATTTTCGTAAATATTTTATTTCATTTAAATACATAAATTGTAATTACTTACGTATAGGTACCTATGTATACGATTCATTTATTAGCTATGGATTGGTAGTATATTTTTAGCCAAAAAGTATTTTAACAACTGTACAAGACGATGGTATTATTTCAAATTTTGGGCCTGGGTGTAAAACTTACATCAGTCACGATTCTACTTGGAAGTGTACTTAGTGAACTAACTATTAATATTGAGTTTGATCTACTCTATCAAATTCGTGTTGTTGAAAAACATTATTGCAATAAATAATGATGATATTTAATTTAATTTTAAGGATGGTAGCTGTCATTTATTCGTTTCTGCCCAAAAAAAAAATCAAAAAATTCAATTTCCATAAATAGCTAAAACAGTATATGTATTGGAAATATTATGTATAGAAAATGCTAATATAAATATTTGGTAAGAAATTCAAGTATCTACGGTTATTCATTTTTAAATTATATAAAATATGAATACCTATTGATTTTGTCAAAAACCGGTATTGGGTAATAATGTTGTTGTAATTTCCCGATTACCTATTTTGAAACATATTGAGATCTTTCGATTTCGACTTTCCAAAAGTATCGTCAGGTAGATTTATCCGATTTGCAGTCCAAAACTTCTTGATCGAAGCATTTTTCTTAAAATAAATTCGTATAAACGTCTACAAAAAACCAATCCCATACATTGTAAAACAATAAAGTTATCGCTCTACTCAGAATCTAAAATACTGGTAAAAATGGGTTTGGGATGTAGTTTTCTTGTTGCAGTAGAACATTACCGGACCGCGTTATAGGTTGCTACCAAGCCCAGTCAGTCACCGTTGAATTGCTAAACCAAGGAGATTGACGACATGCGATGTCGTTTGTTCGTATATTATTATAATGCATACCTAACGTTACCGTCTTACTATAATATATGATATTATGCAATGCAGCTGTGACCTCGGAGATAATACAATTATACAAACCAGTTATTTCGGACTATGTCGCCGTACACCCAGTGTTGTAAAATATTTGAGTAAAAGTATTTGAGTAAAAGTATTCAATTACTAGAATCATATTTATAAAATGCAATAAACACACTGCATTTTATTCTATTATCTAGCGAAGTTAGAGTTCAATGACCCATTACAAGATTTAAAGGCAAGAATATTTTCAAGGACATCACCCAATATTTTTGTTGATATTATAACTACGAAGCAAGTTGTGAACGTTATAAAACAGCACATTTTTTGTAAACTTTCAATTGTCTACAAAACTTGCTACGTAATTAAAATATCAATCAAAGCCTTTGAGATGCAACAAATAATTATCATATTAAAATGAGTCAATTAGATCTAATTTTAAAAACAACGTACCATTTTGCTGTTTTAGGTTAACATTATAAAACGGAGTCAACACATGTGGGTGTGGCATAATCCCACAGAGACACAGAGGTAGTCAGAAGTAGGCACTTACGACTTACCTACGCTCAATTCGTAACCAGCACATCACTGCTGCGCAGTTAATCATTGCACTCGCTTGGCCATGTAGTGAGACACATTATTATTATTATTATTATTGAGCCGACCACGTCAATTAAATATTAATATCATAGTTTAAAATTTAAATCAACCGATCGTTATTCCAACGTGGAGGATAATTTGAAATTATTATTTATTAGAAGCTGTGGCCGAAATGATCGAACTGAACGTTTACAGTGTGGTTTTGTTGCCGTTGGTGGGTTTGATATCGTACGCGATATGGTTGCGACTCCGTATGCCGGTGGAATACCGACAGATCTCGTCTCATGTGCCGTCCGTCACCAAAAACTTTTGGAGTGAGATGCTGCTTTCAACGAAACTTGCGATGATGCAACCAAAAGGTAACCCCTACTTGTGTGAAGTTATATTAATTTCGATTGATTTTCCCCAGCTCACCCCCTTTTTTTCTTTCCATAACGTCGTAGTTCTTCTAAATCTGAATTTTGGAATTTTTAAATATATAAAATTCTTGAAGATCACATTTTCAAATTATTGAGATTATTCGAGTTATTCAAGATAACTTAGAATGTTTTACTGTAAATTTTTTTCTAAAAATGAGGGCTTTTCTAAATCGAAATTTGAAAGAGTTGTTATTGAGTTATTTAACTTTGTGTACCTACTAAAAATATTTATAGGTCCATGATAATGATTAATGGGTATAGAAATATTGGAGATATGGAAATTTGAGCATTTTAGTGATTAATATTAAATATTAATCTATCATATCAACATAAATAATGTGTAAAAATAGTCCAAATATAATATATAGTAGATTCAATATTACATATAGGTACTTTTTATTTTTCTGTAACCATTTTAACGAATATTATCCTTAGTATAAATATTCAAATAACTGAGGAACTACTAGTTCGAATTTTAAATTGAGTGCATCAACATTTTCAAAAAACTATCCAGTTAATAATTTACAATAAAAAATAGTGTTTTCATTTGGTAAATATAAGTTTGTATCGCCAAAAGACACTTCTTAAGTAAACAAAAAATTTCAAGAATTTGAAAATATGGTCTTTATTAATGTCTAATATTATATTTAAAAATTCCAAAAATTCATAGTCATTGAATTAATTATTTTAAAAAAATGGTGGTGAGTACGTTTAGTGAATCACTCTGTATATTATCATTTAACGAGTATATTATTGGATTCAGTTCATTAGCCTTACCTAAACTATACTAAAATGGTATAATATTTTTAGAAAATTAGAATTTTGAAGACATTTTTTCTAAAAATAAATTTAAAACACAACCCGCGAGTAATTCAATATAATATTATAATATATAATATCAATTATACAAATAAGTTTTAAACATTCAAGAGTATACAACATACCTACGTATTACTCAAACTACAAATAAATTAGAATGAACCAATTATATTAATAGAAAACTGTACGAGCACAACAAGATTGAAATAAGAATTAGAAAACTAAATCAGTACCTATTTAATAGTATACAGTTATTGTGGCATATCATATATATATCATATTATTATAATTTTTGAATTGATAACTTTCTATTTTTCTTAAAAATTATTTAGATATTTTGCCATTTTTAACGGATATGATAAGAAATAACGGTCCAGTAGTTCATTTTAACCTTTCAGGCCGATCATACGTTTTTCTAAACGATCCAGACGATTTAAAAGTAAGTGATTGATTTATATATTATTATGGGTACATTTGAGTTTTCAAAATTTAGTTACCTGAAAATATTTCTAATGGTAAACTGGGTAATATACGATTGCGAATAGAACGATTTCGAACGGACCTTTTCCGGTGACACGATTGCGAACGTTTTTACCCTACTTTAATTTTGTGATGTTGTCAGATTTGGTGTCAATAACTAATTTTTAAATAATAATTTTAAAAATAATCAAATAGTAATAATATACCTAAGGGTTTTTTGCTATTACACCACGCCGGGGCGATACCGATAAGATAGATAAGTACGATGTAGTAAAGATACTAACACATTTAACTATAATATTATATCTATATTAATTTGATGAAAAGCCAGCTCGATTCATATAGTCGAGCAGTATTATTTGTTATTCATTCGTATCATAATCGTTTCGCTTTGTTCTTTTCAATATCGAAATTCAAATAATTATGTCTGAAAAAGGCAAGGACTTAGTTCTCTTAAATAATTTTAAATAGTGTTTTGTTAGAAAACGTAAATATGGGTATATTAAATGGGTCTGTACAGACAAAAATTGCACTGCAAGTATTTTAACAACTGCAGATAAGACCTCTCTACATCAATCGACTGGTGAGCATAAACACTTAGTTAAGAGTCAACAAAAAATCGAACGACAAATTAATTATAAATAATAAATTAAATTATAAATTATAAACTTTGCAGCGTTGTCTAAAAAAAACGTTCGCAATCGTTCGATTTTCGGCTAAAAAAACAAATTCTCTGATAAGAGTTATTCCTTCGCAATCGTATTATAAAAAAGGTAAAACGTTCGCAATCATGTTGTACAAGAAGAATAATACTATATTGATTATTTATGACTTATGAGAGAACACAGCTAATGTTTTTTTATAAGAACATTGAAAAGTAACACAGGTATAACAGCTTTAAAATTTAAAAGGCTAGACCTTCTAGACCCTTCCCCTCCACCAAATTATAATTTCAATAAATAATAATAAGTCAGCTATTACAAAAACTTGACTAGGTACAAAGTTTATTTTTTAAATTCTTATATTGGTAAATTGGTTACTTTATACATGAATTAACATTAAGTTAATTAAAAGCTAGTAATAAAATGAAATATGACATAAAATAACTGAATAAAGGAGTCTTCAATATAATTATAGGAGCTACTTCATCATATTATAAAGTTTGAAAAAAATTGTTGCCATGAGCTATTACAATTTACAACAGAATAATTATTGTACACTAAAATTTGCATTTAATGTAGATTCTACTGTCCAATACCCAAAATATCAAGAAGGGTCCAGAGTATAAAATGTTGAAACCCTGGCTGAACGAAGGTCTTTTATTGAGCTCAGGTATGTTTGTCAGAGATATGAAATGAAACGATAACGAGTACACAACTTTGGAAGCCGATAACTAACATTACCTACCAATCTATAAGATGATATGTACTTACAGGTCAGAAATGGCATAGCCGACGGAAACTCCTCACCAACACGTTTCACTTCAAAACATTAGGCATGTACAATCCTTCCATAAACAAACACTCGCGCATATTGGTGGATAAGTTACTGGACGCTTCTGCAAAGGGCGATGAAAAAATCTCCATCGCTGATTATGTGACTTTGTGTTCTTTGGATATTATTTGTGGTGATTTATTACGTAAAATTTAATTTTTGGTTGATAATGCAATGATGTGTATACACTATACATTGCCAAAATACATTTGTAGTTATATCTGACTTGCCCTGCTTAATATAATGTAGTATAATGGCATTAAAATTATTCGGTTGAATATGTAAATTAAAAATAAATCAATCGTTTGCACAGCAATAAATAGTTATAACTCATCGAGCATGTATACATAATGTATATTATTTGTTGTAGAAACAATAATGGGTACCGAGATGAATTCTCAAGAAGGTGAATCAGTCCAATATGTCCATTCAATTAAATGGTATACCAACATTTTACACTATTTTTATTTTTATTTAAATCTGCTTACCAATAAAACTAAATACAGAATATTCTTTGCAAATTTGCTTGTTTTTTCTAATTTCTGTCTAAAAAATATTTAAACTGATTCAATTATTTAGCTACTATTACTTATATTGAATTATAATTATTTATTCGTATATTTTTTTTTGTTTTTAAAGTGCTTGCAGATCGGTGATAGAACGTATTTTCAAATTCTGGCTGTGGAATGGTCTGGTTTATAAAATGAGTGGAAGTGGTCAACGTTTTTTTAAATCAATCAAAGTGCTACACGAGTTTACTGATAACGTGTGTACACCAAAAGAATAAATAATACTTTTTATTCCATATAACCGTTAATTGTATACTGTTATAATCGAATTATTAACACCACCAACGGTAAAATTTGCAGGGACACCTCAATTATTTTTCTCGTTGTAGATCTAGATGTGACATTACGTAGAATATTGTGTTTTGTCCATTATTACTCTGTCAACCCAACCATCGTTAACGTGGCTATATTATAGTGTGTATATTGTGTTTTCAATATAGGTAATTAAAAGTAAACGAGCGTCGTTGAATACCTCTGAAATTGAAAAAGTGCAACCAGACAGTAAACTTGGTAAGTACAAATGAAATATTATCGTTTTTCTACCCGTCAGTCATAAATGTCAATAATTTCAATATTTTAAAAATAAATTAATATCTATAGACATATTTATGAAAATAACACTAACATATATTTTAGATTCTAAGCGGAGCGATGGTGTTTTTTTAAAAATTATTTTATTTTTTATTTGTGTCTATGTACACGATAAGTAGTCGAAATCGGAAATAGTGCTTCGATTTTCAACTTAGGTATCTTTTCTGGTGGGAACTTAAATCTAGTTGGTCCATTTGGAACATCAAGGAGGTTAAAATTCCCAGAAGTTTTCAAAAGCGCCGGAAAAACAAAACAAAGTTAAGGAAAAAAGGGAATATATGGGTACGCATGAAACATTTAGAGCAGGTACATTATTATATTTTATACACACAATGGCACTTTCAAATGCAATTTGATAGACAACAATTAATTTAAGCTGCTAATCTAATGCTTATTATATGGTAAAATAAATTACTTTAAACACAATAGCTAGTTTCATAAAATATACGTACTTAGTAATAAGATAGGTTGCCAGACCGTTTCCGCTCAGGACCGTTTAACGTATACAATGATTTTGTATCATTGAAATCAAATTTAACACATCCATTACAATGCCTCCCTAAATACCTTAATATACAGTAGAGGGTTACCCACTTATTCGCTTTTTACTACTGATCGTTTAGAAAAAACGCAAAAGAAATCATTCTTAGATTTACTTCTCAGCGTCTTGAACAACACGCAGGAACAGATGAACGACAGAGACATTCGTGAGGAAGTAGATACATTTCTTTTTGAAGGCCACGACACATCTTCCATTTCGATGACAATGACTTTGGTTTTGCTGGGGATTTATCCAGATATACAAGTAAGGATATGCTGTAATTAATGTCACATTTCAATATTAAAAAATATTTAACAGGATCAAGCTAGGGACGAGGTACGTAGTATTTTTGGAGACTCTGACAGAGATGCTACGATGGAGGACTTAAATGCCATGAAGTATTTAGAAGCTGTTATTAAAGAATCTCTTCGACTTTATCCAAGCGTACCAGGCATTACGAGAGAACTACAAACGCCATTACAGCTCAGTAAGTACTTCAAATCGTCATAATATTTTTTTAATTAATATCAAAGTATCAATAATTATTATTAAAAAAAGTTCAGGAATTTAAATAGTTTTATTTCAATATAAATGGCATCAGTACATTATTTTTTTTTTTTCAAAATAAAATAAATTATTTTATATAAAATGATGTGTGTTTATCACATCATAATATACTTCAAATATTGATAGTTAGTAGTTAAATTATAATTTTTTAATGAAAACAAATCTGATCATGAAATTCTTAATGTTTTATTTAAAGCCAATCACTTCAAGATTTTTTTATTCATATTTACTTCTAAACACAATAATAAGTAACAACCAACAATTATTGTTGTATTATACAAATTGTGTTTCATTTTAAAGATCAACATTGTGAATAGGTTAAAAACTTTTTATAATATTGTTTAATGTTTTACAGAGAATTACATTATTCCTCCGATGACAACGATTGCAGTGTATCCTTTTATTCTACACCGAAATGAAGACATATATCCAAATGCTGAAGAATTTATCCCTGAAAGGTTTTTGGACGAGGAAAACAAGGCGAAATTTCAATTTGGATACTTACCGTTCAGCGCGGGTGCCAGAAATTGTATTGGTATGATTGGTTTCATTTTACTTCTCAATTTTATTTTTAATCTATGTCATTATATTATAAAATAATCAAGACATGTGAAAAGAGTTTAATTTGCGCAATGTATGAAATTTTGATAAAATAGGGTGGCCATTCGTCTCGAATTTCCCAGGATGCTACCAGTTTAGGAATCCATGTGCCGGCGTCCCGACAAAGGTTCTCGGGACACCGATTTGTACCAGTTTAGGACTTTTGCATAGTAATGTTCCGGGAATTAAAATCGTTTTATAAATTTATTCTTTTACTTACTCGGTTATCGATTTTATTTTAAACAAATCCTAATGACCTAATCGTAAATTATTTCGAGAACAGTCGTCAGAATGTACGACAATCACAGTTATAAATTATAATCACTTTCTAAATTTAACCAACCTACTGCCTTTAACCACATAAATTTTCTATAGACAATTTCTACTATGATAACGAAAAATAATATTATTAATAATATGTATTTAACAGAAAGGATAATTTATTGTACATACATAATTTAACAGTAATTTTCTGACGATACAAGTCGTATGCTATTGCGAAATACTTTATAGTGTCGTCATTTTATACAGTTCATTATTTTAACGTAATGACTATGCCGCCTTATAGACTGTCATTTTAACGAAAGATTGCAAAATGATTTCCCATTTATAAAAAAATTTTTTTTTATGAATTTAAGTGTCTTGGATTTCTTAAAATTAAATCTGGCCACCCAAGATTAAAATAATGTTGCTAGTATAATATACATTATACTGTATTAATTACAGAATAACCCAAAGAAATTGATGATTGAAACAAACAGGTTATTTTTTAAGTTAAAACAATTTTATTTGCATATTTTATTAGCCAATTACATATAATTTAATATAGTATATAATTTCAAAATATAACATCATCCATACCTATTATGATCACTATCATCTTGTTCATAACACGAATCTGTTCATAAATTTGAAGTAAACAGCAGGATTGAGCGTGTTGTCACATGTTGTAACATTATTTTACATAAATCTACTTTTGGATATTGTTTTAGGACAAAAATATGCAATGAATCAAATGAAAATAGTTGTATCAACCATTTTACGGAATGCGAAGTTTGAATCCTTAGGACGTAAAGAAGACATTCAAATTAGTACGCAATTAGTATTGAGAATAGAGTCACTTCCAAAAATGAAATTTTTTAAACTTTAGTTATCAATAGAACTTTCACGATAACCAACCTAATAAATTATTTGTACCCATTTCAGTCACAATTTTCTGTTTTATTATATTATATAAATAGTAAGTACCTATAGGTAGCTTTTTGTGGGTGTTTATCACGAAGCTGTAGAGGGATAATCATCACGCTTAGGTACCTAATATGTGTATTAATCATACATTTATTGTTTTCAAACACATTACAAATATTGTATTATTTGGTAATAAAAGATAAAAATAATGTGTGTATAGTTTTTTTTGTACTAACACTTAAGTAGTAGTTTGGTTCATCATAAAAGAAATAATAAATTATTATTTGCAAAACGTTAATTAGGTATGTTTTTAAAAGTTACACGGTACTACGGTAGTACCTACATTCATATTCATCATAGGTAATATATCTATAAAATAACCAATTTTGCTTCAGGAAAAGTAGAGGATCAAGAGAAGCGATAAGTTAATCTTAAAAAAATAAACAAACAAACATACATTACGATTGTTGATATCGACCATCGATAATGTAAACTAAGTGATGTTAAAAATTATGAAAATCGGAATAAAATATACAGTTAGAAACGTAATGTGCAACATATACAAAGCGGAAGTGGCTATAGTAAAAGTGGATGTATATAAAAAAAGAAACTAAAATAAGAAAAGGAGTCAGAGGAGAATGTATATTTTCCTCTTCTACATATACGTGGGCATAGACACGGAGATGATATAGGAGATGGATCAACCATGTCCTTTTTTTAGATTCTTAGAGGAGCAATAATTATACATTGATTTTAAAATGATGTAATATTTTTCCCTAGTCACCTTTTGGGGCAGAGAAATACTTAAACGAATTTCTACTTCGGTTAGGAAAGTGAACCTAGTTGATACTTTTTAAGGAATTGGAGGAGTCGAAAGAGAAAAATCCCATGTAGTTTTCAAATCGAAAAAAAAATTAAGGAATAACAGAACATTTTTACTCAAAACTATAGTTATCTAAAAAATTGATTTTGTCATTTGATGTTATTTATTTTAAAAATATTAACCATGCCGTACCGTATAGATATATGACATTTTCACCGAATGTCTATATATTAGGATTTTTTATGTACACTAACATTTTCAATATATTTTGACTCTTTTTAAGCTATTTATAGGCAAAAAAAATATTTTTTGGTAGGTATTTTTTTAATTATTGTAAATGAAAATTGTTTACTTGGCCAAAAAACTTTAATACTGGTTTCTAATGCAATGAAAATGTAATACAAGGTTTCCCATAAGTCATTGTTAGTGGAAATTAAACAAAAAGTTGAATATAAATCCACAATATTTTTTTATGAGCGTCTAAAATTTCAAGAAATCATTAATTATTTTCAGTTAGAAATTCATTCATTAATTTTATACCCATCTAAGATTTGAAAATTTAATACGAGAATCTCCAAAGTTAGTAAATAATATCAGCAGGTAAATATAAATGGTAAGAAATAAGAATTAATAATTGATAAATCATAATTTGTATTACAACCAAATAGGTGTGGTGTGTCAGATGAATTTTGAAAATATATAATTTCTATAATGATTTTATAGTGTTTAAAAGTCTGAACTCTGAGACATAATATTTGACATAATGATATCAGTGATCTATTTCATTTTGCAGGTATTCTGAATATGAATACAAAGAGAACCTTTCTTTTAAGTATTTAAACAACTATTTAACTACTGAGATATAGTACCTATGTATGCCTAATAATGTATACCGATTACCGATGTGTACCAAGTACTAACCGATTTGTAACTTGTAAGTACCTATACCAACCTATTGGCTATATGAATAACTAACCGTCCGAATAGTTCCGACGCAACTAATACTTAGTACTTACCACTGACAAGTGGGTAGTGACTAATGGCAATAACTATAACGTCTATAACAGGTACCTAATAGATATACTTACGTCTGAAGGGAACGCGGATAACCTGGATTGTATAAATCTGGAATACAAAATATTGAAATCCGTACAAATCTAAACAACGCATTGGTTTGTCTGGGTTTAATATTAATATATTATCATATCAACTTATAATGAATTTTGTTAGTTATAGTTAAATGTTATGAATTATTAATATATTGAGTTACGGGCACCCATCTAAGACCTTAATGTAACCTGTGGACCGCTTGGATTTATGTTTCCGGATCCGAAAAATATCACCAATCGTCTAAACCACCCCTGAATATTTATAAAAATAAACCTATACAAATTAAAAGTATTCGTTTTAGCATTATTCAAAAACAGTATTTTAGTTAAAATGATTCGACCATTCGACTTATACGATAATCTAATCAATTATATTCACACATACTTGGCTACTTTATAAACATATATTATTGATGACACGATGACGTTATGCGTAATGTACCATGTACGTATTATAATATATCTACTATAATATAATAATGACACAACTTCATTTCCTTTGTAATTGGGCTTCTTTGTTAACCCAAGAATAAAAATTAATAATACAATTAATGCATAAATATAATAACATGATGTGACTTCTGTACTAGGAAAAAAACACATCACGCGAA
This sequence comes from Myzus persicae, assembly GCF_001856785.1. Lineage (NCBI taxonomy): Eukaryota > Metazoa > Arthropoda > Insecta > Hemiptera > Aphididae > Myzus > Myzus persicae. The sequence continues at coordinate 270,270 of NW_019103097.1, read as the reverse complement.
TAAAGTAATTAAAAGTTATCTTCTTTGGCCAATTCACTTCACTCTGCTCATTTGAATATTAATAAAAAAAACAGAGTACTAACTTTTCGACGGTTTTTCCACGGCCACGAATCCGAAACTGTGGTTCTTTTTTTTATTATACCTGGGTGTACCTATTTCGCTCTCGGCCGCCGATGCGTCTCCATTATCGCGACGATTTCAGGCGGCACTGAAATGGGAGTGCCTTTAATTTGCCACCGACCACCGTATACTTTTCGCAACAGTTCGTGTTCCGCGTCGGACGTAAACAGATTTGTTATATTATCAGACGACAATAATAATAATAAAAATAAGCGACCGCAGGTGCGACGACGCGTCCGACCAGCTACCGTAATGTCGTCAATAGCCGATCAATCTTTACCCGCGAGTTTTACGAGCGTTTATTGCGTTATAAGTTTAACAGAAAACCTAAAAAAAACAGAACAACGGAAAAAATCTAAAAGGTGGAATTTATATGTTATATATGTATTATTACATTATACGGGCGTTGCTTTGTCGTGTGATGAGCACGAAAACGCCTTATCAATCACAATTTATTTCCGCTTGGAAATATTTAAGGACGTCCGTCGTTGATTTTTTTCGGTTTTCACCCGATGATTTAATTTTCCGTGAACTCAATTACTATTGGAACCTGCAAAAACTCACACGACGGGTAATATACTGATATTGTAATATAATTCATATAGGTAGATATCACAGTATCAGTGGCACTAATCCCTATATTAACAGTAGTTAGTATGTGCACGGTAAATGTCTTATAGGTGCCTACCTTTTTAGAAAATGGTGTAGGAAGACCGGTGATGTAGTGACGACATAATCTTTATACCTTCATTACATTTAAGTTTGTCCTATATGCTGTTTTAAATCTTTTATTATTTAAAATTGATATGTATATGGGTAGGTTTATGTAAATGCTTAGGTGTGTTGGTGGTTGATTTTGCCCTACCTGTTGTAAAACAAATGGTTGCCACATAGACTCAGTCTCTGGGTAGGTACTAGTTACCACGGTACAACACAAGACACTGTGAAGAAAAAAATTCTCTCAATCATTTAAAACTATCTATGCTTAAGCGTCGGCGGATTTTTGGATATTTTAATTTTCAACATAGATGCATTTTTGATTAGTGTTATTTCACATACTCGTATCTTGCTTGAAAATATCGAAAATCCCCCGACGCTTAAGCATAGTTAATGTTCTCACCTAAAAGTTAGATAATACTTAAATTCACTCCAATATCAAAACTAACGGCACACTATTCAAACTGGTGAACGAAAATTTGCTATGTCGTAAGTCGGTAAGGCGGAGACAACAAACGCGTGGGTAGCATCCTCTTAAGACTTATCGGTTGCTTCTAGTTGTATAAACCAGCGGTTCTCAAACTGTGGTACGCAAAAAACTACATGTTGGTACGGAAGGCCTTAAGTAACACTGAACCAGATATTTCATCGCTAATATCAAATCCACAAATCCAAGGTTCTCATTGAAAATGTATTATTTAATTCATTCTTTAATTTTTAAACACTAATAAATGTTTATTAATAAATAAATAATAACTATATTGTAATATTTTACTGCATTTTTATTTAAAATAAATGTGTTTAACTATGTAAAGTCTGTATCTTTCTATTTGTAACCATCAGTGGTACGCGACTAATTGATACTATACTTAAGTGGTACGTGAAAAAAAATGTTTGAGAACCGCTGGTATAAACTATATGTATAGTAATAATACTTATAATTCTAGTTGAAATATAGATATTTTCATGAAAAAATAATATTATATTCGTATTTATTAATAAAAATCCCGAAGACATTACAAAACATTAATAATACGATTCTACGAATATTATTCTATAACCGATCTTAAAACCGATACCAACGCCAGAAAAATGAAGCCTAACGTAACGTTAAATTTTTCTTCGTGTGTTTCGATCCTCGCAAAATTGTTAAGGGCTTATAACTGTTCAGCTGTCTTATAGCAATTATATACCTATTATTACATTTGATCGACGTTGTAATAGATACCTACTTTAGTATTTACCCAATTACCCACGTATTTATTATTATTCAAGTGTTATATATAGGTACCACCTATCTACTTAATAATTTAACAAAACATTATTTTAAATGTATTTTAATACTTTTTAGAAGCCATAGCTAAGTTTAACAGCTTTTAAAGCCATTCAAATATTAATTTCTAAAAAATTTGGAATTTATAACATAAACTTCAGTCTTGTAAACTGTTCGCGATTGCGAACTACAAGCTGACTTATCGATGTTTATAGAGAAAAAAATTTAACAATATCAAATGTCTTTAAATAGCTCAAAATAAGTCAAAATATTTTTTAAATATTATCGTCTACATTAAAACAAGCGCATTTATCAGCTTTCTGCCCAAACATAGAAGATATAGAACATGTTTAACGTTTGTACATTTTCAGTAATCGGTCAGTTGTAAAGTAGTAAAAGTAATAATTATTATACTAGTATGTGAAGACCAAGAAAAAAAAGAAAAAAAGGTATTTTTGTACCTATATTGGATCCCTTAACGAATTTCCCGGATACCTACAACGCCACTGTAAGTCTGTATGAATGTATTTAATATTAGATTATCTGATTTCAATGTCCGGTGTAGACAATCAAATTACAAACGTGTTTAGCATATTATAATCAACAAATAACACATTTCAAACTTCAGGAAATCGTCATATGTACATATATATAATATGACTTACACATTGGTCAAACATTACCATACAGTATACACGACTATAGCGTCCATTATAGATATATATACTGTATACACAATCCAAATGGTAGTCCTTTATTAAACGGTTCAATAATTCAATTGTCTTCCTTCGCTGTCAATGTATGTTATTTGTTATACATTGGCTATTTGAATATATTAAATTTTAGGCAAAACATGGCAAAAGCCGTAGGACCACTGTAAAAATACGTTGAAAATGTTTTGTAGACAATAAATTTAAAAATAAATCACAATCGAATATTATACATATAAGACCTAATAGGTACCTTTTTTTCCCCCGTTCAAAAGCCAGGAAATGGTGGGAACCCTTAATTACAATACTGCCACCAGTGACCAGTTCCCGCACATAATATAAGTTATACATAGGTGAGGGCCTCTAAACAACCAGAAAGCTGGCCGACCTTCAGCTAGCCGTCAGCCCAATATTATAGCAGTATCATAATAATAAATAATTAATATGTATGTCGCAATTTGTATTAATTTTTTTGAAAGCGTTGCTTTTACACCAAAATCCAAAAGGGTCCTTCCAAGTTTCTATGGCTAAGTTGCTAGACTTTATTCCGAGGAGTTAGGACAATAATCCATAATAACGGTTTTATATCAAATATAAAGGAGAAAAATATAAAAATATGAAATATTCAGTTTAGCAGTATTATGCATATTAGTTACACTAGGACAAATTTTACAAGTATACAATTATGTTATATTAATCTATTTGTAAGTGCCAAAAAGGCTATATTACCTACAATTATTGATTATTATAATTTTCAAATCATCAAATCCATTACCATGTACTTTTAAACGTACCTACCTAGCGTTATATGATTATTGATTACCATGGGGAATTATCCATTTATCCTGTGCAACAGTGCAACTATATGGTTATAAGTTATAACTGCCAGCCAATATGGTTTAAAAGTTGAGCTGTAGTCAATTCTTGGTTTGATTGGTTGCAACTTGGTTATTACATGATAAAAGAAAACTAATGTTGAATCACAATGCAATTTGATTAACACTAACACAAGACACACAAAGTAGTTATAAATGTGCCTTAAATCGAAAAACAATATTACATACGAATAAACAGGGCTCAAAATTCCATGCATTTACATATTTTTTAGGAAGCTGCGTATTCAAAATCTGATTCAATATAAAGTGATGCTGATAAGCAGATTTTAAAAATAAAAACCGGTGATTATATTGGGCAAAACTCACTGTTTATATAATTTCCATGTAGAAATGATTGTGTTTTCTTAATAACATCAACATAAAATTAAATTATTATTCTTCATCAAAATGTCCTATTTCTTTAGATCAAACTTCATTTACATCAAAATGAATAAATAACGATTTTAACATTAGCGTCTTAAACAATAAATATTACACAAAATGATATAACAAGTACACAATTTTTGTTGGACGTACTTCATTTATGAAATTCAGGTACTGGAAGAAACAAAAATGAGTTTGGAGGGCAGCAACACATTTTATTATGAGCCAATAATCAATATCATTGTAACAAACGAAAATAAGGCGGATCAAATACATGTATGACAAAAAAAAAAACTAATAAATTCACAAAATGTTGATAAAACATTAAAATTATATATAAAAAAAAAAACTATAATTGTTTCAATAAAAATATTTAAATTTAAATCAAGTGAACATAGAAGTAACACAAAATTAATTCATGAACAATGAAGTCTGTATGCTAAATCTAAATGTATGTCTTAAGATTGTGCTAAACTTTGATAAAAAAAAATATGTGGTCAATAATAAATCACTAAGAAAAAAAAATTAAATAAAAAAAGGAGAAGTATATCTTAATATTCATGTACACATACAAAATATATGTACACATATTTTCATGGAATATGATGAGATAATATAATAGTAATTGAATTGGTATTTAGCTTTTATGAAATACACTAAAAAATAGTGATTGATCAAAATTAAAAAGCAACTATGTTCAAATTTTGTTTAACAGACCAAAAAGGTAAATAATTGTGTCTGGTAATGTTTAGACTTCTTATTTACATGATGTAACAGTGACTTATTAATTACAATATTACATTTAAAAATTTTTTTTCTTTTCAAAAAAAATTAATTATAATATTTTTAAAATAAGGGAAACCTATGCAAATACTAATATATTTAATAGTGTATCTTTAATAGTGTAACACTATGAACAGGTGGCAACATTTGATTCGTTAATGTTAAAAAAAAATCATAATAAAAAAATTCTACGCATTTGTTTTTAATCATACACAGTGTGTAAGAAGTCTGCCATTTATCACTCGACCAAAACCTTAGGTTTTTCCCAGGGAAATATGTCACGACCAAAATGTCCATATGTGCTTGTCTTTTGGTAGATTGGGTTTCGTAGATTTAAATCCCTGGAAAATGAAAACATTATATTTAATCATTTAAAATACTATTAATGATTTGAGAACCTATGAAATAATTTCTCTTGGTGAGATATTTTGAGATAGGAAACTAATTAGAATTACAAGAAATAGTTTTGTACCTGCACAATACATTTGTTCTTGATTAGTCACTTTTTCTCAAACTCATTATAGCTTAAGTTAGAAAATAATCACATGACTGCGTGAAAAACATTGTTGAACGAGTTTAAGTCTTTGCCTATAGTAGTGTGTTGTAGTGCAGTGTGTGCAGTTTGTATTTTTTAAAAGTGTTTTTAAAACACTTGATATTTTGATAGCAGGGAAAATATAAGCATATTAATTAAGATGGCAAAGTTTTATAATTTAAATTTGAACTTAATTTATCAGTTTAAATCTTAGATCATATACTATGGATGCACTCAATGCCCAATAACTTAAAGCACATAATATAAACAATCTGTCTCTGACACATGCTTGATGTGTACATGCATGAAGAAAAATGTTGAGTACCTATCTATGTAAATTGATATTTATATATTTAAATATAAACCAACACCTAATTATGCCATGGTTCTCTTCATGTGTGGGCACTTTAACCATCTCCGTCAGACATGTGGCTTATGTGTCCTTCAAATTGTTCACATGGCAAGATAGGTAGGTGCTTTTTCCATAGAATAAGACCTAAGGCTTAAATAATTAATCTTTTTTGAGCTTAGTAAACTATGAATACTAGAATAAGGATACCATGTACATCCTGAAATTGTCTCGAATAAGCTGCACAATTTAACTGTGGTTGCAATAGTTGCTACTTTAACTCTGGTAATATAGAAATTGTATAAATTGTAAAATTATGTATTCATACTTTTACACATATTTCACAAGCATTCTTTTATTAGTATGTTAATTTGACTGGAGATTATATGAGTATAACAATACATATCAGTGCACAACGGTCACACATATTGATACAAGATCAATTTGAACGTTCAAGGTGGGTTCAAACTTTTAATATGTACAATACATGTAGGTAAAATAAAGGGTAGTAAGTTAGATATAGTGATAACGGATCGTTTCTAATTTAATAATTTACACAATATTATAATACTGTATCATGTTTATGAAATAAATCATACATGCATATGTATAATTGTATGAATGCCTAACTTTACTAGCTAAACATATTATAATAGACCAGGTTTTAAAATAATGAATATTTTTTTTTTCAAAACATGAATAGTTCCAATAGTGCATGGTTTAAATTAGCAACCAGTGCGACCTCTGGCGGTTGTTAAACCATGTGAATCTTTGTTTTTTTCATATAATATAAAATGTATTGGAATTTGTGTAGTTGTGTATGCCTAACTACAACTGCTAGATGTTCTGAATGTGAATAAAACTATGGTTTCACAAAACTTTGGTTAAAAAATCAAATGATTTCTGTTTTTATGAATTAAGATTAAGTGTAGTAATTTTAAAATATTAAAATTATTATACTTGTTAAAATGATAAATAAAAATTATAATTAAGTATATTCAATTTGATAAAACTTTAGTAGTCTAGTTTTTGGCAGTATTTATGTTCAAAGTAAACATTTTAATGAAATACAGGTAATATTCGGGGGAGAGTTGAGGAGCTAAGCCCAACACAACCAAGTATATGCCTAATGTTCAATTAGCAAGTGTGCAATACAACAATTTTGAGATTTTAGGCACTAATTTGAGTTAATATTTTGTCAATGCATTTTTATTTTATTTTCTACCACATGCCTATTGTTGTATTACTTTGAACAGACTAAATTTACTAACCTGACTATTCTTCCTGGTCTTAAATCAAAATTATTGTTTACAATTTTCAACAATTCTTTTTGAGATTTAATAGATGTGCCATAGTGGAAAAGTGTAATTGATATTGGCTCTGCTACTCCAATAGCATAAGATACCTTATAACAATAAAAAAAAATAGCTCAGTATAAATTACAATATGTAACATGTTACCAATACATACTTGTACAAGACAACGTTTGCAAAGGCCAGATTTGACTAAAGACTTAGCAACCCAACGAGCAGCATATGCAGCGGATCTATCAACTTTAGTGAAGTCTTTGCCAGAGAATGCACCACCTCCATGAGCTCCCCATCCACCATAAGTATCAACAATAATTTTACGTCCTGTCAAGCCAGCATCACACTAAAAAAAAATCATAGATAACTTAGTGATTTTAGATCTTTAAAACTACTCTAAAAATTTTACTTGAGGACCGCCCATCACAAATTGGCCGCATGGATTGATGTGAAAAACAGTTCTCTCATCAAGATACTGAGAAGGGATCACGGTCTTAACAACTTTAGACATAACTTCTTGTCGTAAGTCTTCTAGGGAAATCTTTTCAGAATGTTGCACAGATATAACAACTGTATGAACTCTTTGTGGAATGCAAGCACCGCCCACCAAACAGTATTCACATGTTACCTATAGACATCAGTTTTCAATATTAATTAATTTATATCATTTATACACAAATTTACTTTTTTCTTAAAATGTATTATAGCACTTAAATATTGTAGCATACCTCTACTCAAAAATAATAAGTATTAAAATTATAGAAGTCTCGGATCAAACAAGTTTAATACAAATTTATCATCATAGTTTAATTAAAAATGATATACCTACATGAAATAATAGGAATATCAGGATTCTAAGACTTATAAAACTAAATTGATATCAAAAAACATTATTTTATTATTCACCTGTGTTTTAGTGTCAGGACGTGCCCACCAGAGTACTCCATTTCTTCGGAGTTCAGCGACTTTTTCATTAAGCTTGTGCGCAAGTACCACTGTTAAAGGCATACATTCTTCTGTTTCATCTGTAGCATAGCCAAACATGAGGCCCTGCAATCCATGAAAAACGTTATCAATTGACTTAGTAAATAATTTTGATAGAAAAGCTAATGCAAATTTGTAAAATGTTCAACAAAACTATAGAACTCAACAGGCGACACCAAATTAATGTTTGTTATAATAAAAAAAATTCTACACTGCTAAATTTTAAATATCTATCAAATCTTTCATCCCAAAAAATGTTATAATTTAAAACTGATTTATTTATTTAATACATTTTAAAATAGTGTTATATTATATATTATAGCAATTATTGGGTTTATCATATTGTTGTAATTGATACTTAACTACAGTATTACATACAATACACAAAGATAAAACAAAATGTTCCAAAATAAAATTAATAGAGTATATTAAGCATTTCTCTACTTAATTCATGTTTACAATTACCACTTGAAATGTTAATTAATAAGATTATTAACAATTAATTGAAAATAACATGATATTTAAAAATCATTAGATTTTTATAGTCAAGATGTTTTTTTGTATATTGTTACATACATATTAGTTCAATTCTTAATTAACCTAATGATGGATGTACACCAATGTAAGTTTATCAGTCAATTTTTTTTATTTCCTGTATATAACATAATATGGAATTACCAATCATAAACTACTTTTTGTCATTGAACTATAATATTTGATTAAATTATAAAATAAATATGGAAAAGTAAAAAATTTAATTAATTTTATAATAGTAACTTTAAAAAAAAGTTAGTAAGTTAGTAATAAGTATTGTATAGTCCTAATATAACAGACTAAACAAAATATTAGGAATTATACATTAGATTCAAAACACAGCATTCCAGCATGCATTTAAAATCAAGTGATATAAAACACAGCATTCTAGCATGCATGTAAAATCAAGTACCATGCAATAAAGACTAAAATTATGAAAAATTAAATAGCAGTAGAATATAAACGTGTAATTTTACCAAAACTGTTACACGTATTATTTTTAGCGTAATCGCATGTCAGTCAAATTTTGCAATGCATTTTATAATAATTTATTAAATTTATAATTTTTTTTTTATTCTTGCAAAAATCACTTTCCCACTAGTCTAACAAGTCAGCAAAAATCTTGAATATTGCCTAACACACATCTGATTTTTAACGTTATGTCTAGACATAATTTATTGCACCATCATCTTCAACAAAAATATAAACGCTACGTATTTTCGCTTGCCTCATTTATTTTAACACATACAAATATTTTTTTGTCAATTGGTCATATTACTCTAATATATATGCCTATTTCATATTGGGTAGTCAGTAAATAAAACACGACAAATAACTAATAAACTAATTAATATTTTTCTAAAACTCTTTAGTTGTTTTCTGTTTTGAAAAAACATACCTGATCACCAGCACCAACCTCCTCAGCAGTCCTGTTGATATGCACACCAGCAGCAATATTTGGAGATTGTTGATCAATAGCAAGCATCACCGAACATGTCTTGTAATCAAAACCTGGCAACCCGATAGCGGGACAACACACAACACATAGCAACAATCAGCAACTTAATTGCAGTTTTATTTTTATTAAACAAAACACTGTTTATTTAATATAATGGTACTAAATATACAAACTATAAAAAACCTAAACTCTTATTTAGAACAAGTATTAATAAATTTGCTTTACATCAATTACTAGTCTTTTCTAACTAAACAGTGACATATTTCATAAATTATAAGCTTATAATTTCTTGTATTGATTTTAATAGGAGGTAGCTACAGTATCCTAAACTCACTTAAAAATTTCTGTCCAGAAACAGTACATTTTTAATTAATTAAAAACAAACATAATAGATATATATCATTAAGTTTTCAATATCTGTTTATTTAAATCCAAAACTACCCACAAATACTCAAACAATCTTTCACATCTTGTTGACAATAAAATAAATTGACTATACAGAATAACCACACAGTTCAAAAATGTGTTCATGTATAGAAAAATGAGATACACTATTGTTCATTATACCTCCCACAAATTCATAGGTACAGTAAACTATTGAATTTCTTTGATCGATAGTTAAACAATCAACAATGAGCTTAACTAATGACATTTTTTTTTCATGCAATAAGCAGATAATGTTTATTTTATTTTTATATGGAACCCTGTTTCTTATTTTTACATGCAAGAATAAAAAACATTATTGTTAAAGGCAGTATACATATTAGTTATTAATTATTGATGCAACCCAATTGAATTTAAAACATTTTTCATTCATATCCACCAACAATAAAACATATTACTTTCATACTCTTATTATTTGGAAACACATATTGAAAGTAATATTTATTAACTTGAAACAATTATCGCATGTAATAAAAGCGCATATTAGACTATTTTAAAAGAAATTCAATGAAATTTAATTTAATTTACTTAATAAATCTGATATGTATATTATAACCAACTTTTTGATACATAAGCACTTAAAATACATTAAAAAATATATCACGAAAACCACTTACCTCACATATCAAAAAATGTAAAAAAAAGCAATGTAATGGATACTTTTAATATTCTCAATTATAATGTTGAATCGTAAAAATTCCAATGATATGATAAAATCCCAAAAATACAAAAGCTGATCTCGTAAAATATGACAATCACAACATTTTTGGCCACTCATTTAACCCCCAAAACCAATGTTTTGTAGATACCCTACCTGATCCCCAGCCCCAATTGCATCTTCAATTTTGTTAACGTGTACACCATCCGCAATATTAGATGACTGTTCATCAACTGAGACGAGAACATTGCATGTCTTGTAGTCAAACCCTGTTGGTGGTATATGTATATTTATATGACTTAGGATATAATTATGGGACTTAGACCTAACTGAATTTTGTTTTATGATGTAAATAGGATATTTGTATTTGTGGTATAGGATAAGCAGCCACCTTACCTTAATTATAAATATGAACAAGTAAAGCTCATAAAAAATGAATGAAAATATTATCATTTTAAAATCATAAAGCAAGTATACATAATTTATAGTAAGAGCAGGCAATAAAAAAATAAATTTAGGAATATCAAGATGAAACTTAGGTATTATATTAACAGTGTTAAATACTTTTAACACAGTCTTTTCTAAATAATAAACCCGGCTTAATGTACATTTTCTTTTAAATGAATACTACAAAGCTGTATTTAGGTATTATCTAATATACACAATAATTTCAAGTGATAGCAAAACCATATGTAATCTTAGTAAAGCATAAACAACCAAAATAAAAATTTAATTTTATGAAATAGAATGTAGTATTTTTCTAAAGACAGTTCAAATAGTGCAAAATATTAATTTTGTTACTTAAAAATCAATATTACTTGCAAATGGATAATATTTAATAATATTAAATAGGATGGAAGTTATGAGATACCCTTTACTACACGTATCATTTTTAAGTTAATGTGGCATTTTAAATGTTATCAATAAATAAATAATTGAATATGATTTGAGGATTTAAAGTTCTTTAGCCATAATTAAATACTATTTTTACTACAAGTTAAATTTGCTCATAAATATTAATCATACAATTTTAATTAACAACCTATTCAAATAATAAGAATACTTGCCGGATTACTTATCTACATTGAAGTTTTCATACATTTATTATCTAATTGTATAATTTAATTCAAACTTGTTTAGTAATCGTACGATTTGTAATCCTGCCCTATTGACTTTGTAATTGATTAGTCACATTTAATGATAAATAATACCATCTAATTTGGCACCTATCGGTCCCATTAAAAATGTACTTGTTATAAATAATTTCAGAAAAAAATTAATTCCCGGATGGTTGTTACTAAAAAATTTACCTAGGATATTAGTATATTATAACAAATAATTACCTTTTGATGAATCATCGTAGCCTATATGTTTAATTGTGTCTCGAACTACTCTTTGATAATCAACATTGGCTTTGGATGTTATTTCTCCACAAAGTAAAACCATTCCAGTTTTGGTAACAGTTTCTAAAACAAATTTTATTTTAATTTTTAATTTTTTTTTTTTTTGAATATATACAATCTGTAATAATAGTTACAATGAGCATATGAGCGTTAATATAAGTTTGCTGTGAATGTGTGAGGGTAGCAGCTACCCAGCAGTAACATAGACTTATTTTAATTTAATCATAAAATAAATCAAATTATAATGAATTCTTGTATGGATATAAAAAAAATGGGTTAAAAATAGAAATTATATTTTTACTATTACATATTTCTTAATTAATATAAGTTCTTCATTTTATACATAAGGTTCTATTAGGTACCATTATAATTGACTAGGTAGTATCTAGGTGCATAGCCAGGGGGAGGTATTATGGGTAATAAATTACCCTCCCTCCCCCCAATTGGCTGTATAATCCAAAAATATATTAAGATGTTGTGTGAACAACCATCCCTTCAAATTGTATTTAAATATTAAATTTTAAAAACTACCCTTTAAAAAGTATTAAATAACAGAATATTTTCTAAGCATGCATAATTTGCTATAAATAGATGATATGAAATTGTGCACCAAAAGAATATTTATTTTTTATTGGATTTTACCAAACAATATAAAATTATAAACATCCAATTGTCAGTATTTAAATAAATTTTCAGTTTAAGGAATACATTTTTTTGGTGGGAATTTGAAAAATTAGTATTTTATAGGTTATGGCATAACTATAAATATTCCATATCAAATATAACCTTAAAAAAATTACGGTAATGATAAAAAGTTGTAGGTCTAATATATATTTTAATGTAAATATTGATACAAAACATTAATGCGGTAAAAACATGATAAAAAATTAAAATAATAATAAAACTCACCACAAGCCACTTTTGCGTCGGGATCTTGTTCCAGATGTGCATCCAAAATAGCATCACTAATCTGATCGCACATTTTATCTAGAAGAAAAAAATCACAGTACCAATATATTAACATACATTTTTCGTTCGACAAGAGACGTCTTTCAGAATAGGAAATTAAAGATATTAGGAATTTCGTTTTTTACTTCGTACGGTATCATTGGGGTTGCCTCTTATCACCGGGAGTTTTATCTGAGAAATATGAATAATCGATGCAGGCCGATCGTCGATAATTAACATACATGAAATATGCGCCGAATATAAACAGCAGACGGTTGAGGAAACATTATACCGTAAACCAGAAAAATTCAAATTGGCTATCGGAAACGACGCAATACCGTAAAGCGATTAACGATGATAGTACGCCTCGGACCTCTAACAAAAACACGTGTTCGGCGAATGTATGCAAAAAAGTTTAAAATGGGGAAAAAACACAGATAAAAACCACACTAACGCAGCCGAATGAGCAGGTGTGTATGTGATCAATGATCATAGGGTTAGGTCTATTATATCGATCGTCTTACCGGGGTGTCCTTCTCCGACGGATTCGGAAGTGAACAGGAACATCTCACCGTCCGGGCTCTCTGGCGGAAGTCCACCGTTTCCGTGTCCGTTGGCGAATCCATTGGTGTGCGCGTATTTCTTTTCTTCGGGCATGGCGACTTTGGCTGAGGTGGTATGAGTTGTTGCAGTGCTGCGCTACTGGAACTGTCGGGCGTTTGCTTTGGCCACTGCGACGTTTTCCGTTACCAAGAGTTCGACGTCTGCTGGAACGCAAAAAAAAAAATCGGAACGTTAATATCGTTGCAATTGTCGGCGAGTCATTAACTACTGGACACGATGATAAAATGATTAATATTAAAATAAGGAAGGAAAAACAACAATAATAATGAATTATAATAACTGTTAATAAGAGTAAATAACTACGGACGGCAGCGGTTCGTGTTTAAAGTGGTTCTGCTGCTTCTGTTGCTGCTAATATCGCTAAAGCGGCACAGCCCTGTAAGCTTCAATCGGCTTGTACGGCTGCCAAGTGCGGAAAGAACGATTCGTCCAGAGATGGCCGATACGGAACGGCACAAAACGCGCCGGAACAGTGTTGCCAACGGGAGCGCGTCACCGTGCCGATTACCGGCCGAACGGAACGCCTACCCACCCCACCGAGCCATCCATAGCAATAGCAATACAGCAAGACTGAAGACAACCGCCGCGTGACCAACAGAAGTGGCGGCGGCGCACACGTGTGGACGGCGACGACCGATTGGCGATTACAAAAAAATTGAAAATAACAATAAACACAATGCGTTCGTCTCATACTTTGATACTTTATATATACTATATACACACCTATACACTTTTATTGTTATATTATAGACTATAGTGTGAATATATTTAAATGTATAATATGTATAATTCATAAATTATTATGTAGATCGTTATCATTTATCGTCATAATACGTGGATTTCTACTATTCCATTGTATTCCCAGGGATACGGATCGGCGGCGGCCGGATGCGTATTTTTACACGCGCACGCGTTTGTACGTTTCCGGGTTTATTTTTGTGTACATATTCGAGACGGCTCCGCCGCCGCCTCTATTATTATAACGACAATAAAATAATAATAATAATTACAAACGTAAATTGTTTTATCTCCAATATTGTCGAAGGACCGCGTTGGTATTATATTACCCGGCGATCACTATTATATTACTATAATGAAATATAATATTATTATCGTGCCGCAGACGTAATTCTACGTCAGGTTTATTTTTATCGCTGCTCCGACAGGTGGTGGCCGATTGATAAAATATGAAAGACGCACGAGTATGCGATATTGATATCGATTTCCGAGACGCGAAAACTTGTTCGGGACCATAGATAATAAAGATCTTTATTATCTATGCTCGGGACAAGTTTAAGTTTTTAAAACTGTGTACCACGATAATTTATACAGCCACGGTAATCTTTTACAATCATGAAAAATAAAATATGGAATATTATGGAAGACGTATATGGTATATCTACATATTACATGCATAAATTCGGTTTTTTACTGCGGAAAAGCCGTGCTGTAAGTATTAATTTAAACTCAATTTTTTTTTTACCAAATTTCATCCATTGGAATTGTTAACAGTCTTATACCTACTCTTATATGGCCTTGACTAGATGTCTATAATATATACTAGGGTATTTTATTACTTTACTTTACTTTTAAAATTTTTTTTTTAAACCTAATTAATTGTAGTTGGTTAACCTGAAAACGATGGTGAAGTCAGAATTTGGCGGTCGGACTTCGAAGGTAGATTAGGTTTCGGTAGGTTTCTAACCCTTCGATAGGTTTCGATGTTATGGTGGATGGAAGTTTGACGAAAACGGTATTGGTGCCTAGCGATTGGCGTAGCTAATAGCTCAATAAATTATAATATTCGCTCTTACCTTTGCCATCGATCAATAATTACTGCAGTAGTATAGGTTTTGAACATATTACATAGTAAAGATCATTGGTCAGATTGTCATAACTCATAAGTCATAATATTTATTATTTATAATTTGTTCAATCGAAATATATAATATTATAATCTGAACGACTCACGATTAAATTTAACAGACATAAGCTGTTCATCTTTACCAGTGGTTTTCAACCTTTTTTCGATCGCGACCCCCATTTTTTATTTTTTTGTACTGCGACCCACTTCAAAAAAAAATGTTGTTTTATTCATCATATTTTTAAATAAAATGGAAAAATCATTTCATCTATTATTTTTGGCGACCCCCAAACCAATCATTCGCGACCCCCAGGTTGAAAAGCACTGATCTATACCACCACGGTCCACGGTACTCTGTTTATCTCATTTCACTTATTACATTGCAAAAAAGTCTGATTGCACCATCGTTCTTAACCTGCTGAAGTAAATGAGTTTTTAAAAAACACATCAATATTAGTTATAGGTGGAGTAAACCAGAGACCAGATGCGTGGATGCAAAATAGCAAACTTCATTAGGCCGCATATAACTTCGAAATTAAGTCCGACCGCCAAATTCTGCCTTCACTATCGTTTTCAGTTTTTATAACTAATTATGTATACTCAATTTACATATTATAAAATCATTTTTAGTTTACAAGATTATGCACAATGTAATCAGTCGTTGTGCAACACTCATGTATCAATGTATCATGGAGTATTGTTTTTGTATTGTGTTTGGTTCAAGGATTTTCTCAACTAATAGGGGCTGGATTTGATGGACCTAATAGAACTAAAAAACGACAAAAAAAGAACCGCTCAAATGATTTAGAATTTTGGAAGAGGTCACTTTTTATTCCGTACTTGGATTTTTTCATATCCTCGTTATAGCACGCAGACTTTAAGATGAAAAGATCCAAAGCGACTTGTATACTGATTTAAAATACAAAATTTGTACCTAATGTATCATGTTTTTATATTTTTTATTTACTTCGAAAGTTGTAATTAAAGATCATGAAATAGATAAACAGTTTGACATGTGCAGAAATTTAAAAATACACTTAAAAAATAACACTAAACATGTTTTGATAATTGCCTACCCCCCCCCCNCCCCCCCCCCCCCCCCCTGATGAAATTTCTAGGTATGCCTTTGGGAACTTGTACTCGTATAGTTGTATCTGTCATTTGCACAAGTGCGTGGACTGTAGTACTACTACGATAATATTATTGTAGCTATATGGTTAGATACACAGCCTGCAGCTGACAACTGTAACTTATAGGCTGCAGTCGGCGTAATCGACAGTTGTTACTATTTATAGTTAAAAACAAAATTTATTTTTACTTTTTTGTGGTTAGTGTTGACTCATTATTATTTATTCCTATGTGAAAACTGAAAAGCCATTTGCGAACTTGATATTCTTTACAGTTTACTTTATTATTTTATAACTGCAGTGGCGTCATTTGGGGGGATGCAAAGTGGGCAATCTGATTTTAAAAGCAGACCGTCGGGTCGGTGATCAGTTTTTTTTGTTTAACCATTATTATATTTTATTAGCTTAAAAACATGACTATTTTTCTAATACTTGAAAAAATTATTATTTTGTGTAATGTACTATAAGAAATTATTGTCACACAATGTCAAGCGATCAAAGCAAGAAGAAAAAATTTTGAGTCGAAAAATTGATAGGTCTACGCATGAATTGCTGTTAGGGCGGCCCTAACGGGGATTGTATTATATGACGTATATCTAAATGTATAATAAATTAATAGCTAATATTATTATCTATGGACTATGGTTTTCGTGTAGACTTTTTTAAATAAAAAAAAGATATACCTATATTATGCGTATGAATGTAAATATTGGTATAGCCGTATAGGTTTTATCTGTTCGGAATGTATAGCAATAATGCAATATAGTCTTATTTCGTGGAAGCTGTTTAAATTAATGACTCTAACGAAGTATAATGTATTCGTAGGCCACAATTATTTAATTTAGGTACATTTTCAGATTTAAAACTATATAATAATATAATAATTGTAATTTGAGTTTTTTATTAGAAAATAATTATATTATAATATGTAAGTATCTAAATGGTTATATACTTATATATTTACTGTACCTATATACGATTTATAAATTTAAAAAATAATCACCCAACAATTTAATTACTCTAATTGTCTATTAAAATGTGTTCGTAATATAGACGTTAGTTGTTACTAAATAAATCAGAATAAACACAAATTATTATCACATACCGGCAATGAGCCGGGTAGAACGGACCTCTTTCACCAATTACCTTAATTATACACCGAATATAACACGTGGATTTGAGCATTACGGCTGCCGTAATACGGCAATATCCTTACACATTTCTATAACATTTACGTATACTATACAACACTTGATCTAAAATCGACACGGGTCACCATATCTTCGTGGATATAGTTGACCCGGAAACCCTCCTCATTTCACTACGTCATGGTCAAAGTGGCCACTTAATAATACCCACGTACTTTATATGAATATATATATAATGCTGTTTATTTTAATTATTATAACAATTAAGATTTGTATAAAAATATAGGGTGTATCCAGTGCTCGACTTGGAAAAATTAAAGTAGGGGGACTCTGTTTACATTTTTTTTTTAAAGAGTCCCCGTGACTTGTTAAACGTTATAAGGCAGTGGGGGGGGGCTATGCCCCCATACCTCCTAATACCACTATTTAAGTCATATCAAAAATATGTATAAATAATCAATTTAAAAAAAATACAAATACATATTAGGTAATATAATAGGTATTTAGTAACTACTGTATATATTATATTAAAGTTACAAATAATATCAAACTCAAAATGATAATAAAATTAAATAAATGAATAGCTTAGTAATAATTAGTTAATATTAGCCACCTTATAGATCTGTGGTTATGAAATAATATATGAGACAAATTATGATGGTATCTCACTCTTTTTGATAAAAATGTAGAATAATATAGCGTCCTATGAGTTCCCTTTAAAAATAATAGTAGGGATACTCTAAAATTTCTGAAAAATTAGTTGGGGTAATCTGCCCCCCTGCGTCCACTCCCAAGCGAGCACTGGGTGTATCTTCTGTCATTATGTCGTGAAGCGTGCAGGATTTAAGTGACAATGGATCAACTGTAATGTGAAAAATGAAAAAAGACAATTGAGTATGGGATATTTTTATTACGTTTTTAAGCATTAGGTAAACATTATACAAACAGAAAAATAAACTAAAATTTATGAAATAGTATCAAATATTTTTTAAATGGATTCCAATAAAACATAATGAAACTTTTTATGTATGCTTCATATAAATATAGATTTGAAGTTTTAGTTAATATTATTGTTAAACAAATTATTTAGCTCTAGTTATAGTTATTTAAATTATAACTAGGTATACCTACGTATATAGGAACTATATTAGCTACGAATTTACTAAACTCATTTAACCCTCCCTCCCCTCAATTGAATTTTTTTCCCTAATAAATGTATTATTATTTATTTATATACGAAAACTGAAAAACACTTACTTTATTTGATACTCACCCCCCCCCCCCTCCGCAATAATTTCATAATAGTGGTTACGTTATTAACTAAACTTAATATAGAGAGGTTAATTAATTAATAATTAGTAATACATTAAGTAGATAACGAACTAAATTGTTGGTCCTATGATGTTGTAAAAAGGTTGATTTTCAAAAAAAAAACACTTAAGCTACAGAATTTATTAAAAAATAAAGTTGATTTTGTTATTAGTACAATGGTACAAAACCACGTGCTTAAACATTTTAAAATTGCCGTCAAAAAATTACATGTTAAAAATAAATAACTAATTATTTTTATTTTTTTGAAATTTATATTATTGATAAATAATCACAAAAAACACGCTTATACATTATACAATGACATAATTGTCACATGCTGTAAACAAATAATTTTGAAAAATTGGTTGCTGCGGTAGGTCTCATAGTATGTATTATTTATTTTTATTTTTATTATTATTCGCATTTTACTATTAAAACATGGCGTTAACAATAATTTACATATACAAAAAATATAATGAATGTGTTTTCTACGAAACCCGTATTGGCGTGTTTAGTCTAAATCAATTTTTTGAGAATCATCAGTATACTCATATTATATTATATTGAATTTAAACTCTACACAAAAAACGTATAAACTAACGGTTATTGACACTGAATTATCGTACAGTTATTATTGTGATGATTTTTTAAATTTTTTTTAGTTTTTGTACTCATATAATAAAATCGACTCTTCATCAATTCAACAACTATAACGGAGTATGTACATTGTACATACTTACTATTTATGGTGTGATTTGTAGCGCAACGGGAACCAATATATTGATTATGATATGTTGGCAAGTCAATATACAACTGTGTATTAATTAAGTATGTATTATGTATAGGTACATTAAAATATAAAAATATATGTATAGGTACTTATATGCAGCAAACTGTCATTGCCTATACACACGGCATACATAATATTATATATTTATATACCTTCGTGACTTCGTCTGTACGGTAGAAAGTCGTTTATAAAATTCAATAAAAAACTTCTAAATTAACAATTAAATTTTTTAATTAACTGGAGGACAACCTCCTTCAGCTGGGGTATAGATAATGGTATATGCATTATATGTGTGAAGAAGATGTAATAAGTAAAGTATAAAGGCGATTTTTAAGATCAATCTATATACAATTTGTTTTCTATTAAATGAATATACTACATACTTTCATATGAAATTGTGTAAAAATTGGAATTTTGAAATGGATATACGCATAATAATGTAACATATATGACTGTTTTATTCCAACATTTAACATATCCGTTAAGTCAATATGGTACTCTTGAAAATGCCCGATTCGGCTCGTACCTACTTGTTTGAATGAGGTCTACATCAAGTAGAAATTGGAGATGCTATAGAGTTTAGGTGAAATGGCTACGATAAGAGCCATATAATATAAGCAGTGCTCATTTTTTAAATTCTACCGATTCACGCATATATGATGAATAGTCGATTTTAGGGTCAAATTTTATACATGTAAATTCAGTCGGTTATTTATTTTTACCTTGCGAAAATCAATATTAACTTCACTGATATTAAATGAATGTATATAGATTCTACTGATATTAATAATAATAAAAAGTATTAGATACAATTGCAAAATTTCTAAAACTATTTAAAAAATATTGATATTACAATAAATATTAATTAATTAAAACTACAAATTTGCCAACTATGATTAATGATTATAAATTATAATAGTTAGGGAAAATTTAGTATTACTGACTTCTGTACTATATAAGCATTATCAGAACTGAACTTACATTTTATATTTTACAAATGTATAATATATTAGGTATCTACTATCATAATCTACATGATAATGATCAAAAATCAAACATTTAAGTAATAAAAAATCCTGTGACATTGAACGCGTTGCGTAATTCGTTTAGGCCTTCAATACGAAGGATAATGTGTGTTTTATTATAATCAATTTTAGTTATAACTTAAAATTGAAGAATTCAATTTAAAAAATAGTAATAAGATTGGTCAACATGTAAGATATTGGAGGAGTTTAAGTTTATTTTATCTGGTCAAAAAATAGAACTAGCGGAATGTTACAATCACCCGCTAGGTTAGTTCTCCTAAAAAAATTTAGCTCCCTCCCCTTAATTCTATTTTTTTTTTAATACAAAGTACACATTTTATTCATATAAATGAAAATTGTTGGAGATTATGAAAAAATAGAGCTTATAAAACCATTAAGCCCATCAAAACAGGTTTATCATCAAGCTCTGCTTAAGCAGGTAGGTATATAGCTACTACATACGTGCTATACACGTGAACAGATTATTATTACAGGGTGTTTCAGATTTCATGTTTCGAGAAGAGTGGGTCATATGAAAGTGTTTGGAATTAATTCAAGTGACCGGAAAAAATGGCCCTCGATGGGTGAACATAATATTTTATAATCATTGATCGGAAAATGTAATAAATTATTTGATGTGATGTTGTAAAGTACCTACTACCTACCAGTATTCGAGTAAAAGTATTTGAGTTTAAGTATTCGAATACGTATCATTTAAATACATTTATAATATATGTACCTACTTGAAATAGTACTTTAAATACTTATAAAAATCTGTTATACTATCTGTACCTATCTATATTTGAATACTTTTAAAAAGTGTCTGTTACAACACTGAATTTGTTAGATGTGGCGTGTGCAGCACCGCAATAAAGCCTATAACTACCTACTACAATTGATTATAAATACTACATCTATAATCAATACTACTACCAAGTATATTATACTTGTACCTATTGTATGGGTACGTAGTACTACAATATGACTAAAATATACCTACTGCGTAAAAAAAACAACGATTCATGACGCGCTGACCTGTACGAGTATGGCGTGAAATGATTATCTTGTAGAATATTAATATTCGACAATACTTCAAATCATAATTTTTTATTGCGAACGAGATGATGTATCGTGTATGAGAGGCTTCTCGGAAATATATGATTGGAAATCGAGTATAGAAGAGTAGGAAAAAGTTTAACAATTGCCTGATGCAAAAACATGATGCGCTAAACGAAAAATTATAGCGGACTTATGAAAAGTATATTCATTATTACTTAATAGGTAGGTCTTTGCACGTGTTGCTATGCGTATACGATAATATTGATAAATCATATTTAAAACTGACTTTTTCGAAATTCGATTGCAATTTAATAATATGTATTAAACGTAATAAAATGTAAAATATGAACGATTGCTGTATATTTATAAGTGATAAAATTTTTTTTTAATGATACATGTAATTCGCAATACTATATTATGATATAACATGGTTACGAGTTTATGACATGCAATCAATATAAGTAACCGGGATATGCATATAAAAAAATATTTCCCTCAAATACATGGAATGCGAGAATATTATTATAAAGGTATTATAGCTTATAGGTACTCTCAAATAAAAGATAACATCGGGCTCCGAGTCCTGAAATATAATATATTATATGCTGAGTTTGAAATTTCGAAATAAAATAATATTATTTAGGTAAATACTTAACAGATATTATATTAAACAGATAAAGAATAAAAATAGTATGTAATATATTATATAATATATAGTGGAAGTAGCTCTACCGTTTTGCCTACCGTGAATTATTGTGTACCTAATAATTCCATAAGAAATTTTACATATTATTTTATTGAAATTTGTGATATGAGATTTTTTATATAAAAGTACCTATATACCTATATATATATACTGGTATCTACCTATATATTATAATATGTAATATGTATATCGGGTTCGCACAATAAAATAATTGCATTTTATTTATTAGTGCGTTTGGTCTGAGAAAATTTTTGTTGCAAGCGATAGTAAAAAGTGGATAAGAATTAATCTTTTTATTTTCTTATACAGCGTTTCGTTAATTGACTAACACTAAACCTACACCATAATAATGTACTTATTAATTATCAAAAACTATTTTAACAAGTGTACAAAATTATTTGTACTAAATGAAATTATATAATAATAATATATATTATATTATAAATTACACAGTTTCATGCACTTTTATTAACATGACTCGATTGTTGGCGTCTGCAGGGTACATATACAATATACATAATATATGTTGTATATTATTATAATATTATGGTATGTTATACATAGATACATACGCATATAGCGTATCATTATACTAATATATAATGTATTATAATTACGTTTACCTTGAGGTGGAAATAACTAATGTCAAAGTCTAAACACACACACAAAACGTTGATCTTTCGATGTAAACGAAAAAACAAATATAAATAATATAACATTACTCTATAGAGATTATAATAATAATATTTCAGATTCGGCAGCGAGCATTGGGCCATGACGTAACAACATTATAGTGGTCAGACAATGTAATATATATAGGTAGGTATATAAAAATATGTACAAATTAATCATAATATAGCTTTTGTGGCGTTATAATATACTTATCGCGATATGTTATCAGACTCGGACTTTAGTTAAATATTTTATTAAAATATAAAATCAATCTCCTGAGTGAAGACTAATATTAAATTAATATCTCAAGTTATACCGTCGTCGACCGTCGTACATCGATGAATCCATACACATTTAAATAAAAGTGCCGATGTTTAGGTACTTGTTAATTGTTGGTGTATAATACTATTTTACACTTTTGCTATATAATTAATACCATTATAATTATAATGATCACACCACCTTTTATTATTTTTTTCGTTCGAATTTTCTCATTAGCACTTTGTACGTATTACTGTAGTAGGTATATCTACTTACTACACAAAAATGCACTTCAATTGGTCCAATCGTCGGTTAATTATCAATTAATTATTCAATAAAAGTTGGTAAAAACTAATCGTATCATCCTCGCATAGATAATTTATAAGTACGGTGCTTAATAGATAAGACGTAGTAGGTAGGTACACAATATTGAATTACGTAATTTAATAAACTTATTTCTTGAATGTAAAAATCTAATATAAAAAACAAAATATATAATAAAGATTAATTGTACGCTAATTATCAATAATTTATAATTAAACATAATTATTACTGTAATAGTAATAACTAATAATATTTATGACTGTCAACAAAATATTCGATAGAAAGTGTACGAAAATTATCATGACTTTTAAGAGTTATCATACTCGCATGTGTTGTCTCCGTCTTACAAGTGCGTAACATAGCAAATCTTGCTCTCAACAGATCACATTATTATTTAGACGACCTCGTGAGCTTTTTATAACATTTTTATTTTGAAGCGAGTTATAACTATTTTAAAATTGTTAATTGATTGCACATCTTAAAATACTTATAACTCGCTTCAAAATTAAAATATTATATTATAAAGCTCATGCTTCATGATGTCATTTAAATAATAATCTAACCTTTAAATTTTATAAGAAGTCAATTCCCTCTAATTTTTAAACTAACGCAGCTAAACGTGATCTGTTGAGAGTACAATTTGCTGTGTTACGTACTTGTAAGACGGAGACAACACACGCGGGTATGACATCCTCTTAAGTGGTTTTATCCATATGTCTATACATCTACTTGCACCTAAATTTTTTTTTTATATTATTGATTCGGATTATTTATGAAATAAGAACATAATTGTAATACTTAATTAGGAAAATAGGTACCCGGTATATAGGCTATTTAAAAGTGTAAGTAGTTTTTTTTAATTATACATTTTTCATAATTTATTATAAATTCCTAATTATAATAAGCAGTTTCTTATTTTTAAGACAATACGCGTCATTCAGAGTTAAATTAAAAATTCTGAAATATATATTTTTCGAATATTTTGATGTACACTGTAATTTACCAATTACGCTCATAACATTATTTATGAGCAGCTATGATGACTTGAACATGTTATAGTAACTAATAAATGTATTAAAATGTTTATCAAAATTATATTTTGTAAA
The DNA here is from genome assembly GCF_001856785.1 of Myzus persicae. Lineage (NCBI taxonomy): Eukaryota > Metazoa > Arthropoda > Insecta > Hemiptera > Aphididae > Myzus > Myzus persicae. Next base: position 245,271 of record NW_019103097.1, on the reverse strand, counting down.
CATTTTCTGAGTATAATAATAGTTACCTACAGTGACTAAATATTAAATCCATTTTATATTTGATGTAAAACCATTATCAATAGGTTAATCTTTAGTAGATACTTACATAAGTTATACAGTTATCAGTCAACTCATAACTTCTAATTCGAATATAAATACAGGTATTTCAAAAAAATAATATTAAAAATTAACAGTAAAATATCGTGGTTGTCATTTGAAAAAAAAAGAAGTTTGTGATGCCATGGAATAATTTTTAAATGGTATTAAAATAAAAATATATGAAAATAATGTTTTTTGTGAACTTAAAAATTCCGTAAGTCAATATATTAATAAATTCACTATTGAAGGATAAAAAGAGGGTGAGCATACTTGGAGGAACACCATGTGATCTCTATAGGCTACATACGATATACTATAATATATGAATCTAATATTATTAGAAGAACGTTTTATTAAATATTATAATAATAATTTCAAGTTGAGGCTGAGGTGAAATGTGGAAAAGTTTTGGTTTTATCTCTATTTAGATAACTATTTTATCTATTCAAAACTTTAAATATTTATAATTAACAAACTACTATAATGTTCAATAATTTTGATACTAGATGCCTAGGTTTAACGTGTAATGTACAAGTAAATCTGACATCAACATTTTCACAAAAATTATCTCTTCATAATTAATAAAAACATATCAAGAGATGCGGTTTTAAAGTCAAGTTGAATGTACATACCGTTGAAATAAATTATAGATAACATTTTTATTTTTTAATATAATTTATTGAGTAGTGTATAATTTGTATTTAATAAATATTAAATGTGCATAGGATGTAAAATTGGCATTATAATAAAAAAAATAACTCTAATTTTAGTTTATAATATTTTTAAAGATTACAATTTTAAATATTTTGTAAGAATTTAATGATAAATGATAATTAATAAGTAAAAGGGCAAACATTTTGAGAATAGCCGGTTATAAAAAGATCGACAGTCGACTTATATGGTTGTGGTAATTCCCACGAATATAACTTGGTAGAAAATTGGGAATAACCGGGAATATAAAAAATGCACTGTAATATCGCTTACTCTTTATTGATAATTATGTAAAAACAATGAAAATAATGAATGGAGTATTTCAGTTAGATACTCAAATTATTCTGCATCAAAATATAAATACATAACTAACTTTTGAGTGAAAAACAAATTTCTTTTATAATAGCGTCATCTTTATTAAATATTTAAAAATAATGAAAATAATAGATTGATCAAATTGTGGAAATAAAGAATGGAATATGTACCATTGTACCAATTATGTACGTAAACAGTAAATGTAAGATGTTAGTATAAAATATTTTCAAAACGAGAGACGAAATAAATATCCGTATAATTCATAAGTCATAACTATAATATATTTACGTGGTGCTTATTACAGCGTATACACCAGCATAACCGTTATTCTGTAACCGCAGTGTCACATCGTTGTAGTTTTTTCTAAGATCATAAAAATGTATAGTAGTTAATAAGTACTCGAGTGACTGAGTGAGACTGAAGAGTATTGGCGATAGAAAGTGACGGGGCTGTTGTGTATAATGTGTTATTTTTCCACGAGCCCATTACAGACCACTTCCCGCCGGTGACCAGTCTAAAAATTGATAAGGTTTCTATGGCCAATAAGGGACTAATTCGGTTCATCAATAATAATATTATATTATATTATATTGGAAAGATTCACATTTACTTAATTTACTTACTAAATAGTAAATACCTTTACTAATATATTTTATTTCGGCATATAAGCCTCCGTTGCTCTTTTTTAATAGAACATAATGTTTAATCTTTTAAAATATCATTCAATTCAAAATTGTATTATACCTACAACTTCCCATCATTAAAAAAAATATGTAAGTAGGCACCTCCAAAAATATTATGCTATAATTATTGGTTTCTATTCCCGGCAACGAACCAGGTTTATAGCTGACTTCCCTTGAATGTTGCCGTTTCCGTTCTCCTATTCGACTTCTATTTAAATTACATGTAGTAAAAGTAGACACAATCCTAGTTAATCTAGAAAAGTCTAAAGAAAACCGAAATAGCGAAATATGATTTAATGAGTACCAATACCTACTACTTACTAGGTACCTATACTATATCCTAGGTACAAGGTACATACAACAAACATATAGTTTACAGTATTTAAAAATAAATCATTTTTAAATAAAAACAAATCGCAGTTATATAATATGTTATTCCTGTCTAAGTCACTGGACATTCTATAACAGCAACTATTCGTTCGAATTTTGAATTATTAGGTACATCAAAATTTAAAAAAATATATATACATCTAATAATTTACAGTAAAAAGGGGGTTCTCCTTCAAAAAAAACTAAAAAGTTTGCAACGCCACGGGACTACTATACAAAATCTCAAGAATTTGAAAATATGGTCTTTAGGTATCTATATTTAAAAGTTGTGAAATCAGAATTTTAATACATTTATTGATAAAGTAACAAAAAGGGTGATTATGCTTGATGAATCACCCTGCATACTATATTATATGTAGAGTGTGATATTCATTTTAACTAAACATTGTGTGTCGTTTAAAAGTTATCTTTTACACCTCCACTACATGTCTGTGTTTTAATATATAAGGTATATATATAGATTTTACTTGATTTAACCTATACAAATTTTAATTTAAATTTAAAATAACACGACTACATAATTTAGGATCAGATAAGCAGATAAAAAACTAAATTGACAGAGTCTGCATTTTTGTTTTTATACCAAAATGAAAATGCAATCAAGGAACATTCGTTATTTATAATTAAATTTGACAGGTAATCATAAACGACAGCAAAATATGTGAAATAAAACGTTGATTTTTTTTGTAATTTTTATAGCGGATATAAAAGAAATATTTCAAGAGGACACTACACGTCCACACCCGCATAATATTATGTTATCAATTCGTACAAGGTACAAACGTACAAGATGTGTACAATGTGAAAAATGTTCGTTTTGAGCGGCAAGGAACCGAAAAGGCTACTATCATAACAAATAAATGAATTACAAATAGTTATAGAACACTTTGTTTTCATCACCGACAATAATTCTGATATACGGGGCTATACAGCATACGACCGTATCCCCACGTATCGTGGTTTATTTGACTCTAAATTTTAGAGAGTGTGCACTAATAAAAAATAAAAGCTAGAGAAGAGAGTATACTCCACATACCCTCCCAATATTCCACTGTATACTCATATAGATACAATGTGTCATGTGTGATACTTACAATTTACTATGTTCTAATGACAAACCTCTATATTCTACCTATATTGTAGAGAAATCAGCTTGAAAGTTAAAGGCAAGGGCATTATCTGTACGTTGATTTGTACGGTAGGTATTTGAATTTTATGCACTTTCTGAAAATTTTTAAATTGTATAATAATACTGTAAGCTCATAAAGCTATAACTCTCTTAAAAAAAATGTGTATCATAAAAAACATGAAGTCGGCTTAAATTGCAAAGATCGCAACTCCATTTTTTTGGATGTTGCTTAGATGATATATACTACAATATGTTAGTGATTAAAATTACCTAATAAAAAAAATCCGCATCGCGTATGATAAATTCATAACTGAAATCGTATAACTTTATCCTCCATGAAATTGATAGTTAGAAATATTGTCATATCTCCGATTTGTAATTTTAAAGACCTAGAAAATGTCGTATTTCCACATTATTATTGTAATAAATTATGGAGATACAAACTCAGCGAATTAGGGAATTAGGCCGACAAAATGGTCGAAACGTTTTTTCCTCTCATGTAAAATTTACCGTTTTGGACTTACGACCTTTGCGATTTAGGCCGACGATAATCTGTTCTTATAAACACATATAATTTTTTTATATTTAAGTTTGATGAGAGCAGGTCATTCCACTGTAATATTAAAGGTAGGTAACGAGACAAACTTGATTCTGCTGATAGCGATTTTGTATGCGCTTCATGTAAAACGGATACTCGGTAGCGAGTAGAAACCTCTGACTAGGATGTATCTTAGACCCTGCAGGTACAGACTATTGTAACATTGTGGCAGTCTTTAATGTTTTAAATCTTCTATGGATTATGTTAATTTATAAGACTGAAACAGGTAGACGTTTATAAATAAATATTCAAAAATGATTCGGTATTTTTTTAAATCATAACAGAGTTGATCAAAAGTAACGAATTCTATGGTAATATTATTAAACAGCACGTATTCACCAATATATAGTAATTCGTTAGAATGACACGAATTCAAATTTCAAGCTAATCTAACCTCCTAAAACATATTCCTTCTTGTGTTTTCGATATAATATTATGTTTTGTCTGCAGACAACCCACACGTCCTCTAACACAAACGACGGCAGTAGACTAAACAGACGATAAGAATATAATAAGGTGGTCGTCAATAAAAAGTTATTAACTCTGATTATTTGCAAAAACCAACTTAAAATACATTACAATACTCCCATTTACCTATACTTATTTAATAATTCCAGGTGAGCATAATATCGTTCTTATGTTTATTATAAGAATTTTAATAATATTAAGTATTTGAACAATAAGCGAATATGTAGGTAGGTACTATAAGTTATAACCTGTAATAGGAACCTATAAATTTAAACTTAAGAATAGGTTATAGAATAATTAATATAACCTCGTGTCTATTAGTTATTACCTATCTTATTGAAATATTGAATGAGGAATAGTTATAAGCTATAGCTCACGGAATTTCAAAATTAAAGGATTTTGTTTCATAGGTAATTTAAATCCAAATATTGAAATATTTTTTGAGTCATTAATGTAGACTTACTTTTCACAATTTTCTTTCCGTGACAGTTCGATTATATTGAAAGATTATCCAAATTTGAGGACGATATGCAAAAAATTAAATTTGTAGAATTATGGTGAAGAGTTTATTCATGGTTTCAGGTTTATCTGTTACTATATTATTATAAGTTAAACATTTTAATAAACCTGAATCCATGTTAAAAGTATATAGCTACATGATTTACTATCTTCTTTTGTTCAACAGTTTACAGTGAACTTTCAATACAGAAAAAAACCCAATTCCGCATATTTCCATAACAATGAGTTCAAGGCTAATCCAAGAGTAAAATATTACTTTTACCATCATTAATTATGTTTAAAACAGATAATTTAATCTTTACTTATACATTAATACAATAGCTTATTTTCGATGTCTTAGTTATAAAGCAATACTTGTAAGGCTATTAATTTATAGTATAATAATTTGATTATTAAAAAATCAATAATAATTGGCAGTAGGTTTACCTATTCTGTGGTATTACTTAATATTATCAATATTACCTATTTCGAGATTATTAATGTAGGTAACACGAACCTTTAAAGTATATATATATATATATATATTTTTTTTTTTTAATATAAAAGCCGCTAGTATAGACTATGATAGCTTGACAATTCCATACTAAAGTATATTTAAAATACCAATAATTAATTTACACACGATCATTGTATAGATTCGTATCAAATTATAGGCGAATAGGCGATGCGTTCTATTCTTTTGATTTGATGATAATAATAATATGATTTCACTGAGTTTGAAACTAACTGCGATGGTCAGGAACTAACATGGGTTATATGGTTGTATTATGGGTTCTATAAAACGACACTACCTAATAATATAATGAAACTAAAATCAGTGCAACGGATGAACGGTGAGCCTCTCCTCCAAAGTTCCAGATATTTGGAATGTTTGTATGTCTGTCTCTGTCATGTAAGTACAACACGTTACTTACACTAATGAACACAATACGTCAATAGGTACCTATTACATTTAACATATTGCTAGTTTGGAAAAATAATTATTTCCACATGTCCAACTACAGGCAACAATAGTCGAAATAACCTTCAAGAAGAAAAAATAATAACCACGTAATAAATCGCAGCCAAAAATATTTTTCACATAGGTACTATTATTGAACTTAACTGCTAAAAAAACGTCAAAACCGAAAATCGATCCATTTAAATCTGAAATTGACTTCAAATTATAGGTATTCACCGTTTCTCATCGATAAAACTATATTTTTCGAAAGACGTAATTTAATATTTTAATCGAAATAATGCGTAAACACATCATATTTTATGATAGATTTGCTGACACGAAGTTCATTCAACCACGCCAAACATTTTCACACAGTAATTAAATTATATTAGCAAAATAAATGGATATAACTTATACCTGGGTGCACCCATGGGCTATTTTTATTTTTTGTACTATTATTAATTTTGCTTAAAATAACACATTAACCCTAAAAACTGAAATATCATGAGATTTATTCCGCTGATTGTTATTATAAAACAATACATTTAATGAACTATGAAAAAAAAAATTGAAATTTTTCAGACATTAATCGGGTACGGCGGTCGACTCACCCAAATAGACCTTGTAATGTTATTATGTTATTATATAACCTAAGAAAAAGAGAGGGAGCTAAAATGTTCATAATATTATAGTTCTGCAACGGTGCAACTTGTAAAGCTGGTCCAATCCTTCTGAAATTTTTAAGTTGTACAAGTTTTTATATTTTGAAGGCAAAAATGAATAATGATAGGTTGAAATGTCCAGTATCTATAAAAAAAAAAAATGTTGGACCCATCCCAGCGGAATTCTTTCAGGGTTAGGTTTTGTAATATTGTAAAAATATATGGTGATAATTGATTACTAATAAGCTGCAGTCCCCTGACAATATTATTACCTTTTTTCTTCTTGTTATCGAGAGGCAGAAGAGGAACTGCGTTAGCAAACCATATTATTGCCAACAACAAAGTAGGTAGGTATAGTCGTGCCAGTTAAATGCTATTTTATCAATATTATACTGAAATTTAGAACGATTAAGCCACGAAATAAGCTACACAGAGCGTCTCTTACGTTCGTTCCATTTTTATACAATGTGATGTTTATACAATAAAATGTAATATAATTTGTTTAAAAAAAAAGAGAGTAAGTGGATGTGGCTCTGTTGTACATTAGGTGTCTAAGAGGTCACTGTAATGGATGGTATTAAATTTGAATTCAATGATATCAAATCGTTGTATACGAAAAACGATTCTGAGTGGAGACGGTATGTCAATTTAGGATATTTTATATTGTTATTACTTATTATGAATATGGTAGCCGGTAAGTTATATTATTCTTAAAATATCAGTGATGCTGGAAAAATATTAAGTGTACCTATGTAAAATTGGGCTGTTTTGGAACCGAATTACAACAAAATGATAAACGTTATTCTTTGTTAATACTTAATATGCAATTTTGTCCAAATTTGAACTTAAAATGTCTGTAAAAAACAACTGTATTCATACATTTTTTAGATTTCTTAATTATGGAAAACTAAATTTTAAAATTAATTTCAATCCTTAGCCATAAAAAAAAACTTTAACTTTAAAATTTAAATGCTTATAAAAAAAATCGTGCCAAAGTATTTTTAATATTTTTCAACTACTATTGCAACAAGTTATCAAGGGTCTTATATTCAATTTTCATGCTTTTTGACCAGAGTATATGTTTATCAAGTATATGAATTGATGAAATAAACATTTGGTGTAAATTTCAAGTGTTACAGTAATTCGTTTTTGAATTACAACAAAATAAGAAAATCGCTACGAGAGAAATCTAGTGAATATCCAATGTTGTAAAAATTTCAACTTCAAACGTTCATAAAAATTTAATTTGACTTTCCGGTAGAAATTGTTTTTTGATAAAGGTAGACAAACATAAGGCATCTTGAATTAAATTTTTAAATTTTAGATATAAATAGAAATTTTTTTATGAATTTCTAACTAAATGTAATATGTTAATTTTCGTGATTTTTAAGAATTCTGTCAAAATTCTGAGTTTAAAAGCTCATAAAAAATTATTGTGGATTTACACTCAACTTTTTTTCAAATTTCCATTAACAAAAACTTACAAGGCACCTTGTATTACATTTTCAAGTTTTTTGACCGAGCGAACATTTTTTTTATCGACTTTAGTTAAAAAAAATAAATAATAATCGAAAATGTTATATGGCTATAAATAATTCAACACAAATCAAAATATTTTGAAAATCGTATGGCGTATAAAAAATGTTTACACAAATATTCAGTGAGTCATGTATCTACGGTCATTTTTGTTAGAGTTACACTATAAACCAAAATCGATTTTTTTGAAAAATTCCCGTTTTTCCTTAATTTTTTGTTTGTTTTGAAAACTATTGGGAATTTTAAATTCTGACCTCACGAATGCACCAAATACATTCATTTTCCTACCAGGAAAGTTGCTGTTGAAGAAAAGCGAAGCACTTTTATTGCGAGAAACCGTGATGACAGACACACAAAAAAAATAAATAGAAAAACACATCTCATTGCAAAATCCGCTCAGAATATTAAATACTAGGTTATCTATAATAACTAAAATAAGCGTAACAGGTTATATTTGCATAGACCTATAAACTAGTTTTTAGTATTTTAATTCCCCAAATATTACTACTGTAAACCATTTAACTAAAATATCATCCGATTAATTTTCACTAATTGGACTAATCTTATCGCTGTATCTTAGTATAACTTATTGTTATTGATCAGAAAACAACGTATTAGAAAGAATCAATTTTTGAGAACAATAATAACTTCATTAGAGGCAGCAGGTTTAGTCAATAATTTTGATATACACTTTTATTTATGGAACTTACAAGTGTCAGCCGTCATAGGACGTTATGTTTAATTCAAAATATTAACCATCAAGTGGAATTTTCATTACCTAACCTAACCAGCGTTCTTAACTAGTAATACGGTTTTTAAAAACCGTAAAGTAAATTATTGTGAAGTTATAAGCAATAAGGGCTATACGCCTATACAAACATATAATCAACAAATTCAAAAACAGAAGGGTTTCTGAAAACGACCTAATGAGATTTTCACATTGATTCGCTGGATTTTAGGGGCGGATTGGGAATAAACACCGGCCCCGAGAAACAGAACATTTGTCCTATATTTTGGGATAGTAATAAAATCCTATTTTATTTTCGAACCAAATGGAGATCACCCATCTGCACCTGCGGAACTTGTATCTTGTGACTTGTTTACATAAGTCCAGTGATATGTAAGTACCTATAAGTTGACGTCAATGGCACGAATACCTATCAATTATATATGTCTGTTTTACTCTACCGAATAAAGTACCCACATTTAACAATTTAACATTAAAAAGGGGTTACGCTCTGCTGTAGATGTTGAGTGAATTCCCGGTGTTAAATTTTAAGTGTTCGTTTTTTTAATGCTCAAGGTCTTAAAGAGAAATAACCAAACATCGGCACAGATTTCAGAAAGGCAAGTTGGCTCAAATAAAATGATCGATAAAATTAAAATGTATTAACTAAATAAATAAACGTTGGATACTCACTCGGTAATGAGTGTCGAGCATCTATTCTAAATCTATTTATAATTAGTAATTACTAAATCCTAATACAACTAATATTTACTTAAGGACTTACCTTCGACTTTATAAATATCCTGGCGTCCAGCGCGTATAAATAAATAAAACAGAATAGAGAAGAATAATGATTTACAAAATAATTTTAAAACAAGACTACAACAAATATCAGATCGACGACTCTTCCACGATTGGTGTAAGTTTAAATCGTACGAGAGGTGACGTATCATTGTGTATGTATGGTCTCACTAAATAGTAAATTGAATCGATAATCGTATTGTTTGCTGATAACAAGTTCTATTTTTTAAAGACATTATTAGACAATGATATTATAATTTAAATTTCGTAAGAAATACGAAATTTATTTAATATATTAAATTATTCTAAAAATATTAATACATTTTTGTTTATTAATGTTTGAAATGCAAATTCGAAACTACAAAAATTATTATGACAATCTAAAACCGCTATACAAAACGTGAACACACTACCTACTTTGTTGCTACATACAAAATATACTACACAGTACGGAGATTGACCTATGCTAATTATTTTAAAACACAACAGTCTCAAAATAATAACATAATTAATATAAAGAAACACAATTTAATGATTGTTATAACATAAAAAAAAATTTAAATACAAACCACAAAATTCGAATTAAAAGAAAATATAAAAAAATTAAAAATAAAAGTAATACAAAGGTGTATATACATAAAATACAAAATTTTTTTTAAAAAATTGAATTCTTTCTGAGTTCACAGATCATCTTGGGAAGATTAACAAAAATATGAAGTGTTTTAATTGAATAAAAAAAAAAACCATATTAAGTCTTCAGCAGCACACAAACTTTTATATTAATATAATAATTGCATTCAAATAGAAGAAACATTGGAGCCAACGGGTACTAATATCAATACAAAACCGGCCATTAAAAATCCAAATATCAATATTCGTGGATCGACTGCAAGGAGAATTGATCTAATTTGGTCCAATATTTCTGTAATTAAAAATGCACATACATAAATAAGTGTAATTTACTACTACATTTAAATAAATGTATTATAGCTTATATTATATAAATCAAACATAATATAACAAATATTCAATAGTATGAGTATTTATACTACTTTATATTAATATACTAGGTATATAAATTATACATAAAGAACTATTTCATTTTAACCATGTAAAACATAAATATAAATGCATTAAAAATAAAATATACAAACAATAATGTTTAGATGTAATTAAATATTGTTTGTTTTCAGACTCCGTCTAATTTTCTATTGGATATAGATTATATGCAATATAATTGTATGTATACTTCTACTCAGTATCACAGCTTATTAGTATTAATTATTATCATGTGTGTTATAAACAATGTATACATATTTTAGAATATTTCAATCTCAAAAAATTATCTTAACTATGGACACCTCCAAATAAATCAGCAATACATTTGTAGAGCACATGTGCAGATGTTTAAACTTGGGAAGTAAATTCTCATACATATTTTGTCTTATTAATTGTACAAAAAGTGAAGAAAATTTACATGAAAGAGTCCAAACCAGTTTTGAAATTAAAGCAACAATGATATCATGTATTATAATATTCTTCAATTTATGTTTAAGTATTTATATTTCTGTTGACTGTTAGTTATTTTAGTAAAATAACTCCAAAGTACAATAATGAGAGTGAGAGAACAATAGAGAAGAGTTATCAAAAAGTGATTCCAAATTTATATTGATAATATGTTGAATAACATGATCTCTGTAAGTATATATCCTGTCTAGCTTTTTAAAATTGCTATTAAATTTTGTATTGAACATTGAAATTATTAAAACCAATAAAGGCACATTCAAACAGAAAGTGAGCTGACCGCTCGGTCTTTGTAAAATATTACAACTGGACTGCTACATGCTGCCTTCCACATACCAGTCTGCCATGGCAGCCCACCCTCTGTTTGATCAGAATTTAAGGATAATCGTAAACTTGAATATAAAACATAAACACAATAATTATTGTACCTAAACCTTTCAAAAAGTTTAGCTATCTGTAAATATTAATGGTTATTACTTATAAGTTAATAATAAAATAACGATGGCTACTCTAAAAGTCTAAATTAACTAATTAAATTCTTGATTATTCCATAAAATGACACCACAACATACTGTGTACCCATAGCCTAAGCCCACATGTACATACATGTCAATTACAGCACTATACATACTAATTACATATTATGTGAATTTTAGTGAAACACTAAAACTTATGTTTTGTATTTTCAATAATATAGCTTTCTGAGTTACATAGTATGAACACTTATACAAATTTAAGAGAAGAAGTATATCTATAACTATGTATGTGAGTCGATTTTCGATATTTTAATCATTAAGTTTAGTAATTAAAATATCAAAAATTGACTTTTACACAGGCACAGATTAACTTATCTTCTACAACATTAATATGTGTTTTTACTCACAAACCACTCAATAAATCAAACTATTGGAAATACAAAAATTGATTTTCATTGAATGTTTCTTTACTAATTACTATTCATACCTATTGAGTAAAAACCAAAAACCTCACAATTCAATTATACTATATTGGGGATAAAATAATTATAAAATATATATTTATTAAAAAAACTTACGTTTAAAAATTGGATTCACAGGTAACGGAGTTCTGTTAGTCAGTAAAATTTTATGGGACTTCAATGTATCCAATAATACTTGATTATTTTTATCCATCGGAGCTATGAATTCAGAATTTAATATTTGTCGATTCCACCAAACTCCTCTTTCCCTATTGACATATGTAATTATTAATTGTTAACTCAATTGTTTGACAATAATTATATTTAAATTATTTAATTCAGAGCTTGATATAATATAATTTACAATTAGGACTGGAAAATTTGAGCATATAAATCACAAAATATGTACCTACTTAAAAATATGCGTTATGTATACCAGCGGTCGCCAACCTTTTGGATCTTGCAAGCCACTAAGACCATATTCTAAATTTTACGGACCACGTATAGCTCATAATAGTTTTTTACATAAATACCATTCTACTACTGATACATTTTACACCAAATTAATATAAAAAAATACATACATAAAAAAGGTTTTATTTTTATTTATAACAAAAGTTTTAAGTTTTAATTAAATTTTAGTGTGATATTTGTTTCTGTTTGTTTTGAAGAATTATGTGCAATTTTGGCTCCAATGTAGTCACTGCAAGGTATAGAGCTTTACTAATTTCTAGCTATTTTTCTGCAGACCACCCAAATTTTCTTGCAGACCACCGGTTGGCCACTGCTGATATATGCTATAAATTAGGGGTCACCAACCAGTTGACTGGTCAATCTTATTAAAAATTAAATGAATATCTGTTGATGATGTGCACAATCTCTAAGTTTAAGACTTAAACATATCTTTGACCTTCATACACAAGGTTCAGTATTTATAAGCTAAGAAAAACATACACCTGATATTTAGTTAACATACCGTTGTAACTTTGATGAAAACTGATATTTGTAAAGGGCTACTTTAACAAACTTAGGTGGATTTTTACCAAATGGTATTTGGTTAGTGTTTAGTAATGAGAGAACTTCTTTCTGATTATTTAACAGACGATACACAACACTCATAAGCCAAGGATTTTGAGCTGGTAAAGAATGAGCAGCGAAAAACAGTTGGCGATCAAGTAATGGCTTGTAAGGAGCTGAAAATAATTATAAGTATTATTTAAATAAAAATTTAATGAAGTACATATGATATTAAACAAAATACAAACCAATAATCGGTGGTGTAACATTTACATTTCCAGGTTTGTATAAGAACTGATATTCATACCATGGTCCCTTTATATCACTGGCACCTTGTATCACAATTTCTTTACGGGTTTCCAGGCTGATAAATTCTTTAGGTGGTAAATAGGAGTTACTAATTTTATAAGGAGCTAATTTATTGTAAAATATTTTTAAATCCTTTGGAACAGTATTATTAACACTTTTATGAAGAGCAGAAAAATTGACCGAACTCAATGAAAATATACCCAAACAAATGGATACATATAATGTTGATGTTATTAATGCTGAAAAGGAACCATCAGTTTTACTCTTCAAAGGCAGAGATGAATAAAGTGCCTTTAAACATTCAAAAACAAATGAACCTAAGGCAAAATAGGCAATAAATGGCAAACTTTTGCCTAATATGACATTAAACTGTTGCTGTGTAAATGCTGAAAAAAAGCAATTGATTAATAAAACGATTATGAATATTAACACAAAATAAAAACAAATTACCAATTGTGAAATCTGGTGTATTTGCTGGGGAAATGCGGAAATTGTACAACATGGGAAAAACAGCTATTAGTATGGTAATAACATTGATCGTCATAAGTCTTGTGAACACAGTAGAACACCATAAGCGAGTTCTAGCCAGAGCTAATTCTAGTAAAGTTAAATAATTTCATTTTTAATTATAAAATAAAATAATGTATTAACAATAATTAAACAACTGTTTTTACCTTTATAAAATGTATGGTCATCCAACAATGATAAACATAAAACTATATATAAAAGATTGTAATAGCTATAATTTCCTGATGCCAAAATGCCAACTTGCATGAATACCTAGAAATATAAGTAAAATGTATATAGTATACTGTACAGTTACCTAAGTTATAAAAATATTACCTTAAAGATTTAAGTCATTTTAGTACATGTAATCATTTGATAATCTATTGTATATAATGTATATAATATCAAATTAAAATAATACCTGAATATAAAATGCCAACTTTTTAACTGACCGAATAGGTACCAAGAACATTAATGGAACAAATAAATCATTAATTTCTGCAAATACTGTAATAGTTTTCAAAAACCAAAGTGGAAAATAGTGAGCATACCAGGAAATAGCATTTGGTAGAGGCATGCTTTCAAAATATTTTGATAAAGCTGAAATAAAATAAAATTATTACATTTATTTAAATTATAGAATATAATTCAAGGCATTGTTTAATTTTATGACTTATAATTAGAGTCCGGATTTATATGCATTTACATATTTGTAATGAGTGTATGCATTTTGATGGGAGTAAGAAATGTGGATGATTTGCACAGAAAAAAGTTTATTTTGCATATAAATGCACATTTTAGAGATGACTGCATATTTGAAAATTTTTGCATATTCAAGCATATTTTGTATATAGTTTATTAAGCCAATTATTTTGTTTCAATTTCATCGCTGAAATTATTAGTACATTACATATTGTTGGGAAATAAATGTTATTCTCCGTATGTTATATTTTTGGACAGTTCATGTTAAAATTATATCTCGTTTATCACAAGTCGCAACACGGTCATCGGTAACAATGCTGACTGGTTTTATTATTAGACTTATACTTTGTAAACTGCTGCGTGGTGTTGTTGCGTTGCCGTTGTCGGGCATAATCGCCAGTCAATTGTGCACTAGTGCACATATATCATTTCGTAATTCGCGTTCCGTAAATTTATAAATTTTAAAATGCCGAAAAGTCAAAGCACTATTCCAACTTTAATAAAAACATGGATTTTTCTTTATTAAATATTTACTGTTATTTAATAAATGTTTAAAGTCAATGTCTACAATTAAAAAATTAAGTTTATCTAATTTTGTTGAATTATTATTTATGGAAGAAATTTAAAAACAAATATTAAAATGCATATATTTTGGGTATAAGAGCATATTTTTGCATATTATTAAAAAAAATAAAAGCATATCAAGTGCATATTTTGAAGTTTTTTGATGCATAATTGCATACTATTTTGGCCTTTTTGAGTGCATACAAATCTGGACTCTACTTATAATAGTTACCTATTACTAATTACTAACTTTGTTTTTAGTCATTTTAGTATAGAATAAGACAACTTAACTAATAGAGCTTCATTTATTTAATATTCAGGATCCTCATTAGTAGGATTATAGATTCAGTTAATGTAATATAAAGTCAATTAATATGGTACGTCTATTTTCTCAGAAAATTAAAATGTTATTAAAGAGTTTGTGAAAAAACAAAATTTTTAAGCCATTTGACAAAATATGAATTCATAAATACTTAAAACTATAGGTTCTCTGTTCGCCAAGAAAATGTGGTTACTTTGCATATGACTGTGAGCAAGAAGTGGAAAGGTAAGTTTTTGTGACTAGATGCGTGTTTTGATTTGTATGCAACCACATTCCCTCTGCAAACAGTGCATATTTTTTATCATTCTAAATAACAAGTATAAAAACTGAAAAATATCTACCGTACCATGTAATATTGTGATTATATGAAGCAACCTATATTATTAAAAATATTTTATGTTACATACCAGTCAAATCATACCAGATTGGTGACTTAGAACTCATTTTAGCAACACCAGCAGAAAATGCTACTCTAAATAGCAACCATCTTACGAGCCAAAAAGGAATTGAATCATGGGGTAATGATGCAAGCGAAGTTTGAAGACGTAAATTGCGTTTCTTTGAAGGGATTCTTAATTTTTGAAAAGGTAATGGTGCAATCAATATGCATAATAATCCCACTTCCAGTAGAAGCTCATCACTAAATTAAATAAATTTGTATGACAAAATTGTGTTAACTAATATACATTTTATATAAAAAACTTACGCTAAGTCCGACAAAAATATTTGACCAACGTTGTATAGTGATAAATATGAGATCCAAAGAGAGAAAAACAAAAATTTGTTGCAAACTTTTTGTGTCAAGAACCTTAAACATATGGAAAAAAAAAACAAATGAATTTTCAAAGTAATTTATACATTTTTAAATTATTTAAAAATGCATGCCAATAAAATATTATACGAAGTAACTCTTTTATAATTAGTAAGTACTATTTAACTATTACTTACTATTATTTTTTAAACCAATAATACTATTAATAGTATTAAACAAAAACAAATCATAAAATGATAGGTTTGGTATTTCGAAAGACATCTGAACTACAATAGTACCTATATTTTACTACAATAATTTAAATTCAGTACATACTGTTTAAACATAGGCTTTAAGTCTCTAAAAGGAAACTATAAGTGGATGAGTTATACATTATATTATAACAAAATTCTAAGAATTAAATAAGACAAATTGTTACATTATCACAACTTGTATGGTAAACTAATGAGCATATATATCTTTGAAATAATAGGCAACTTATGGATGTATGGATTCTTACAGATACAAATCACGATGAGCTTAAGACTATTTCTATGTTGTCATTATATTTTGGGTTGTTCATTTAATATAGAAGTTTGTGGGACATATACTCTATTTAAATGTAGTGCGGTCAATTTAATATTACACTGTTATTTAAGTTAAGAGTACGCCACACCGGCATGTGTTGTCTCCGTCTTACAAACGCATAACATACCAAATTTATGCTCGGCAATTCATGTCTTATGCCGTTGGCTTAAAAATTAGATTGAATCAACCTATTATGCAACTTGATGATAAGAACTTAATCTGTTTTGTTGGAAGTTTATTTATGATATTTCAGTTTAAAGTGAGATATACTTGTATAATAAATGTAAATTAAAAATGCTCATAACTCACTTAAAAACTGAATTATTATGAAAAAACTTCTAACAAAACACAGAATAAGTTCTTACCATTAAGTTTCATAATAGGTCGATTCACTCTAATTTTTAAGCTATTGGCATAAAACGTGAACTGCTGAGTGTAAATATGGTGTGTTATGTGTTTGTAAGACGGAGACAACACATGCGAGTGTGGCGTCCTCTTAATATTATTTGTAAAGAAAGCCTTGAAATATTTAAAAATATATTTAATGGTTTAATACGTGGTAATTGTATACAAGCAGGTAGGTATACATAATAAAATATTAATTTTTAAGTCTTTTACTTTAGGTTTACTTTCCTGTTAAGAATTCAAAAAGAAAATTATTTATTGCTTTGATATACAGTCAAGCTCTATTTATAAATTATAATATACAAACAGTTATCTTAACACTGATCAAATAATTTATTCTAAAGCTTCACAGTTAAAGTTGTACATCAAACAAACGTTTATAATGTGTACATACCTACAATTGCATAATTCTTTACACAACAAATTTATTATATTTTAATAAATTGTTTACAAGATAATCTAAGATAACTCACCCAAGGAATGCAAAAAATATCCCGAACAAGCATATTACATCAAACATATACTCAGCATTCAAACCAATTTCAGATGAAAACCATAATAATGTAGGTTTAAAATTAAATTTATCAAATACTTTAGGACTCTCGTTAATCAATGTATTTTTTGCTGGTAATACTCCATTTTCTCCAAACAAACCTGGAAAATGAATAGATTATATATATTTGTATTAATTTTAACTATTAAATTAATAACAACTAGTAATGAAATACTAATTACTCGACTAGGTAATTATTGTCATTGAATATAAATATTAATCAATGTTATTATGAAGTAACTGGCAATTAAATATAAATATTTTAACATGAATATGTTTTGGGGCTGAATACAAAATTTTTGGTTTCAAACCGATTTTTTTTAGGTTTTTGTTGTCATGATTACTTATTAATAAAAAAATATTTATGACTCAAAGAATTTTTTTGTTAAAGCAAAATATTGAGTAGGTGCTTTGGTTTTTTAAAATTAACTTTCAACCAAAGTAATACCTAAAAAAACCTTGTATTTCAATATGTAGATACAATTTGATCGTATATTTAAGTAGTTTATTTATTTGGTAGGTACATACAATGTACAATATTATCACTAATTAAGATATATTTCCCTTAGTCTAACCTAGGATAGAGGGCCCAATATAGTAGGTATTATTTATTACATTACATTTGAAAATATTTCACTAATTAATTCTTTCTAAACATTTTTTTCTAATCATGTAATTAAGATAGTGTTTTACTGCGCAGATATTTGTGTCTAAATACGTAGGGGTAACCTGGACAGCCCGCTATTATTTTGGAGTAAACTTGTACCTATAGGTACTTAATATTATTAACTCCAAAAATACCTTTTCTGTTTAATATAAACTAACACAAACATTGTTCAATAGTGTCATAAGCATAACTCATAACTGTTGTATCGATATTAACGAATGTAGGGACTATCGCTCCTCCTTTTTTAATCTTCACTTCAAAGCCGTTACTCCAATGCCCACCTATCTACTATACTCTTTCATCTGACTCCGGTCTAAACATTAAAACTTACCTATAAATAACAATATATTAATAACAAATGGATACTCATAATATAAGTTTTAAAATAATTACATTAACTAGGTAGGTAGGTACCTCAGGTTTTTAAGAAAAGGAAAAGAACATTTAATTAATTTTTATTCTTTGTTTTAGTATATCAAAAAAATTCTAGATAATAACTGTAACTAGGTACTAACTTTATTATTTGGTAGAATATATTTATCAATTATACCTAATTAACACATATTTGTATAGCAAATATAAGTATAATTACTAGCATAGGTAACTTAATACAATTTTGATAGTAAATAATGTTTTATTAAAAAAATTCTAAACTATTTCTTTAAAATTACTATTTAGTGTATTAGTATTTATGGAGCAGTAAAATAAGGCTCTCATTATAGAATCCATGTTTATAAAATAAAGACTTGATTTAGATCTATTATTTTGAATAATAAATATTGCGTAAGTTGAGATATACATTTATAAATGATTTAATTATAATACTACTCTAGTATTATTCGTAGCATAGAAACAATCAATTGTTTGTACAATTATATATTCAAATAAAGCATTTAAATAGACAACTCTATAATTAATAAAAAATATTATATACCTACCTACCTACCTGATTTATAAAATATATATTAGGTTCTACCACCTACACAACTACCTAATAAGTAAGTAGTGTAGCATATTTTCATTGAGCCTGTTAACATTTTGCTTACCAACAACCTTTTTCTAATAAGACTTACCTCTCAAACTCTTAGGCTAACCTAACTTAATCAACAGTTTAAAACTGAAATGTATACAATAACAACAAAATTCAACAAGACATCACAAATTATAATGATTGACCTGTCACCTGAATAAAGTTCTTTCTGAGTATCATTAATTCTATATCATAACATCTAACTGACTAAATTCCAAAATATGAAATCAAACATTTATGTATATTGGTGTGTTAGAATTAGCTTTAGAAAATACATTTTTTTTTAAAAGGTAAAATATAAAAAAAACATTAAGTTCAAAATTGATGATATTTTTTATAGTGAGGTAGTATTTGTTAAGTGAGGCAATAATCCCTTTGTACTAGCTTGGCACTGTTCCAGGTTTAGAACCATTTAAATATTCAAGTAAACATGTAAAACTTCAATTTTTTTAAATATACAATTTTATATTTAATAAGAGCCTTAGAATAATATTAACATAATAATAATACTTATTAAATAGTATGTACCTAGTACCTACCAACCTATACAAATAAGTTTGTTCTTGACCTTTCAAATATTCAAAGCCTAATGTATAAAACCTGAATACATCGTATTTAAATAAACATGATAATTTATAATACAAATATTATTTGTTGTTGTCGAGGACTTAATAATTATCAGTATTGATTTTGACACAAATTGACGGGTAGTATAGATAGTGAAGTTTGTTTTGTATAATGTGTTTATATAATGGAATCTAACAATTGTATAAAAATACAGTAAAAAATGTATAAATCTAATGTCATCATACAAAAGTTTGTTAACAATGGTGTCATCAGTATGACCGAGAAACAGAGTAGATGAAGTGATATCAGTTTGATGAACAATTTTGTGGTGCAGCGAAAAGGGGACCAAAAAATCGTCTAAAAATCGTGGAGTAATAACGAAGATAAAATTCATGGTGCAAAGACAATATATCCTCCGGTACCATGACACCGTCGGCAACATAGACGAAAAGTCGAAATTTCAGGATTGAATCAAGCAGTTCCGGGGGAAAGGCTGCCAACCGACCCTAAACCATACTCACCGGAGTTTTGGACGTAGAGTGCAACGAACGCCTGCAAGTAGATGACAGAGACGCCTCTCAGGAACAGGTTCCTTGTATACCGTATATACTGCTGCATGTCGTCGTCGGTCGGGCAGCAAGTCGACCAAACCCTTTAAAGAAAAATTATGTCTTCACACCGTTACTCGACGACGGATTAATATTTGGAAATCATGATCGAATGGGTTTACCAATGCGGTTTGGGAATACGTTTAACTGATAGCTGAAACTCTAATAGTAAACCTCTAAGGGCGACTAGTCTACACGACGGTCGACGAAACGAATTGCTATTCGCCGGGCGGCCCCGACGTATATATATTTTATTATCGGTTCTCTTTTCCCTCAGACAAACCGGTGTAGCCACCTAACCGCCATGAAATATTTCCCACTTTCGCGGGTGTGGAGCCCGCCGATTGGTCGAACCAGATATGATTACGTTGTGACGCTATCCGGTAACTGATCCTAGTTTCGCATTGCGGTTACCAATATTTACCATGACATGGTTGTGTAAAAAATCAGCGCAAATCACAGATATGTATATTAAACTATTTATGTTTAATATACATATCTGTGGCGCAAATACTGCGGCTGCTGCTGAATACTAATAAACTAACATTTTGTACTTTATCAGCTGACGTCATAAGGTTATACCTGTAATTTCATAATTTCTGCAAAGTGCAAGGGGCAACCTCTATTATCTTAAATCGTGGCGGAAAACACCACCACCGAATGATAATGGCATGATAATGGTTGATTAGAAGTGATAACGATGTGAGCACGGTTTAAGATAAAATTTAGATATACCTATTTATTTATTTAATTCGTGGTTATTAAATAATTCATTAATAATTCTATTTTAATAGATTTATATCTTTTGTAGTAATAATTATTATTTTGTACTTACATAGGTCGTTACATAACTCAAGACTGTAGTTACGAGCAGCTATGAGTACCCATTATAAATTTCTATTTTTTTGTTTTGAAAATATGAAATTCGTAGTGTACTATATAAGTCATAAACCATAACTCAATAACTGAATTCAATGCGTCCAAAATTATTTTTAATTTCGTTCTGGCGGCTGCCTATTAAATTCCATCTGTAACTATATTAAAAAATTAACTATGTTTATTATTTTGTGTTTTCATTTTCAATGAGCTTAATACCATAATAATGTTCCATTTGTTTTATTTAACGAGACTGAAGACTGTTTTTGAATTGACCAAACACAAATTAAAGTATGTTTATGTGCTATAGAATTTATACAAAATGATAACTGTGTGATTAAGAATTAATTATTAACTATCATAAACTAACAAGTTATTTATTTATTTATTTTCATTACACAGGCCGGGGCCCCATATGAAGTATTTAAAGATATTTACAATGACTTGTTAAGTAATAATATAATATAACATTTTTTATTTAATTGAAAAATATAAATATTAAATTCGGTAGGTATATATAATATATACAGTGTGAATATCAATATGGGAAACTAATTTTTTCATAATTATCTAAATATCTTAGTATAAAATGTGAAATAAGATGTTTCAATTATTTAAAAACAAAACTATTTGATGAGTCTTAAACCCTTAAGCCTACTAATCTATCATAGCCAGTAAACATACTAAGGTGAAAATAAACAATGTTTTTGTTACAAGTCCTGCCAAAAAAAATCTTAAGTTATTTTTTTAGGAAATTACTGATACAAATAATTTAATTAAACACTTGAATAAACACACAATAAGATAAACTTTTATTTCAATATTTCTTTTGTTAATATTGTATTTATCTTATGTTTTCAGTGAATATATTTATTATTATTTGGTATTGCTTCTTGTTTCTACTACAATTTATAATGAATGGTTTGTATACTCGCTGTATGCAAATAAATGGCCAACATTATACTGTGGTAATGAGAAGTTTTGTAAAACCATCTTACTAGTTGCTGATCCACAAATATTAGGGGAAGAAAGAGAAAATGTAATAACACGCTGGGATAGCGATCGATATTTATTCAATACATATGGTCGAGCATTGCAGCATGTTAACCCTGATAATGTTATATTTATGGGTGATTTAATAGATGAAGGATCATTAGCTGATCAAAAGACTTTTGAACGTTATTTACATAGATTTAGTAAAATATTTTTTTTAAAAAATACAGTTCCCCTTGCATCTAAAAATGTAAGTAGTTATTTTAATTACTTAATATTTTAAATTGTATGTAATTTTTATTTATCAATCATTATTACTTTTTAGGTGATTTTTATCCCAGGTGATAATGATATTGGTGGCGATGAAGAAATTGTAATCCGAGAAAAAGTTGATAGATTTCATCTTTACTTTGGTTCGCCTGGAGTAATTGAAAATGAAAAGATAGAATTTATCATGGTACAATAAAAATTTTGAAAATATGCCTCTAGTATTATACTGTCATTTTTTATTGTTGTTATTAATATTAAATTAAAACTATAGGTAAATCAACTGATAGATTCAATGCCAAAAAATATCAATCCTACAAATCGAACAAATACTGTAAAAATTATGTTTTCACATATTCCTTTGACAACAAAATGGACAAAATTCACAGATAAAGTAATTCTGCGTTATATATATTTTTTTTTTAATCTGAATTTAATTTTAATTCTGAGAATATTTTAATATTTTTCAAGGTTATTAATGAGTTCAAGAGCGAATTCATATTCTCAGCTCATGATCACTCTTCTTTTAATTTTATTAGTGACATTAAAAAAAGAACACACACATATGTTCAAAGGCTTGGACATAACAGCTTTGATGAAATGTCCAGGGCTCAATGGAGGTTTGGACAACAATCACCAAATTCAGTCAGTGAAATAATTGTGCCAACCTGCTCCTATAGAATGGGATCAAATAATATAGGATATGGTGTATTAACAATTGGTGAGACATTATAAAATTATTATCTCTTCCGTTAATTTGTTTATTTAAAACTATAATTTAAATTTATTAAACATGCATACTTGCATTGTAATAATGAGATTTAAATTATAGCATTCAGTTACTTATAAAAAAAGCTTACAACCTTGTAAATAAATTTAATCCATGGTGTAATCGTAATGAAAAAAGTGATTTGTGTGTTTTGTATGTTTAGTATTTTATCTTTTTACGACACCTTAGAATATCTAATTAAACATAACTTTGTTTAATTAGCATTTTACATTTTTTCCAGATACATTCAGACACTCGGTCACATACACTATTTTATGGCTTCCATCAAGATTTGCTTGTCTTTATGTATACTTGTATGTTTTAGTGTTATGTATTATTTTGTACTTCTTACATTTAATTACCAGAAATAGCAAAACAATCATATACAGGGTTATGTAAACAAATTAATGCGCACATCTTGCATTTTATTATAATATTGATACACAATTTATGTCAGCTGTATATGTGGTGATTTTTTCAAAGAACATAACTATGTATTTCAAAATATTCTTGACTAAATAACAGAATGCACAAAAATATATTCTTACATTAATTTTTTTTATATTTCATATAATATGTGACATTTTCACTTATTTTTTGTTTCTTGTCTCATTAAAATATTCATTAGATCATTTTTATGACAATCTTTTATCAACAAATTATGTATGTATGATTTCATTTTTTATTACTAAAACCAATTGTATATAATATTATAAATTATAACTGTTGTTTTAATTAAACCATCATCATTAAAATTTGTACAAAGGAATAACAATTTTTCAGAACTAAAAAAAAACATTATAATTAATTAAGGTACTTACGGTCTGGGAAAACTGGGGTCGACTAAAGTTATATTAATAAATCTAATTAAAGATAGAAATCAATTATATCATTGATAGATAACTGACCTAAACTTATTCAGTATCAGTCCGTCAGTATGCAAATTTATGAATATGTCCAATTCAACATTTCTTACTTATTTGCAAACAGCAAAAATGATCTCCCCATGAATCCTCTACTGATATTAAGTAATACGTATAAAATAAAATAACTTGTTTCAAAACATTAAATGGTTGACCATGTTAAATTGCTCAAATATACCATTTATACCGAACAAAATGACTAAAATATTTTTAATATGTCTTGATTATTTCAACTATTTAAGTAGAATATTATTTACTGTAAAAAAAAATTACTTTGCACAACTTATTTGAACTACCCAAGTATTATTTATATGATCAAATTTTTAATGACAGTTAATTAATATCTATATACAAATGGAGCTATGATTTTTTGATATTTAAATAATTAAAAATATGCATTGGGTAAATCGTTGACATAAAAAATACTACAAACAGGCAAGAAGTAAAAGAAAACTATAGTATTGTGTTTTATTCTTTGCCATAAAGTTGATTAAAATAAATTCATCATATCAATAAACAGAAATTCAACAACATAACAAAGTAGCCTTTTATTCATTTAAACAGAACTACTTACCATGGTTTTAAGTATATAATTAAAATATCATACATTTAAGCATAATCTTTCATATTATCATTGAAACATATTTGAACTCCTATATATAAGTTTCTATTGAGCTACCAATGTTCAAAGCTTTTGAATTGTAGATTGAAATAACACCTTCTGATAATCTTTGACAGCATCAGTGCAATTCAATGGGGTTCCCTTATTATTGGCTAAACAATCCAATAAAACGTTTTCTTTTTCTATTGTAGTTTCACTCAGTACTCCGTCTTTAATTATAGGTAACAATTTCTTGACATTTTCATATGTTTTTTTGTATTCTATTTCGACATTGCGGTTCAGAGCTTTTTGACTGTTGTTGACATGGTGAAAACGCTGCTCCCACCTTTTGTCATTGGCTTCTAGCTCTTGCTGAACAACCTTCTGTATTTGCAGAGACGACGGTTGCACATACGTCGGTAAAATGTGTGAACCCTGGTCAACTGGTGCTATTTGCTCTTGACCTCGGAGTCTTTCAACAACCTTGTCTGACAAAGTGATCACATTTGGATTTTCAATTTCTAGTGTTCGAGTAGTGCTAGATGATCCGCCCATTTTGGCATACGGTTTTTTTAATACTTACGATGGATGATAAGCTAAAAAGAAAATTTAAAGTTAATCAGAATTTATCAAGCAAAAAATAATGATTTATTTATTATAATGTAATGTTGATAATTTACCCAAATAGTAGAGGAGTGCTGCAGCTGCAGAGATTAAAAATTATAAAGTTGAAATAATTTTGATATTTTTTTTTTTTTTGAACTCGTTCAACTACTTCAACTGCAAGTAATAATTTGCAAAATAAATGCGAAAATCTATGGACCACTTAGAGGCTTTAAAATTAGACATTCAAACCTCTGATTTGATTTTGAAGGATAATAACAATATGTTGGGTCAACTTATCAGTTATCACTTTTCAAATTTTCTTAACCACAAATAATATGCCGAACAAATTCGAATATTATCAATAATATTTATTTTTATTTTTAATTCAATAAAATTGCTCTATTTTAATTTTTAACACTTCTAAGGTCAAACAAATTGTATAAACTTTAATATTTTTGGTTTTGACTTTGTGAGACCAATTTAACCTACATACTACGTGCTACTACCTAATGAATCGTGCGAACTCTATATACGATAACAGTTCAGAGATAAAAAAATAATCTGTCGCAGAATAATATTAATTATTCTATGAAGATGTTCTCATAGACCTTTATTTTAAGACCGTGGACCTTATACAAAGAACAGTAAGAACTAACCTAGTAACCTATTACCTAACTTTAATATAACAAAGTTTGAAAGGTCTATGCCCTAACCAGGGCTACAGATACCAAATACCTATACTAAATACTAATTGTAAGGCCATAGACAGTAGACACTTTGGTGGGAGGGGTGTTCAACTTCCCCTTACATGACAATTAGGTATATATAAGTGTATTTATACCCCCCTCTTCCAGCGCTCCGCTGTACTACTGTATCTCCAAGCTGACCAAACCTCATAGACCAGTAAATTATTGTGCATAGCTGTGTTGACCATTGTAGCAATCCCGCTTACATATGCTGCATGTACAAGATGATGTGCAGAGATTAAAAAAAACAAGGTGAAAATAATTCAAGTCAATGTGTTAATTATATGTATACTAACATAGGTGATAGGGAGATAGATACTATCATAGAATACATGTGGCATGGACATAATAAATAATATAATAAAATAATTGTTTTTTTATTGCACTGTTATTTATTTCTTCACTAAAAGTTAATTCTTTATTTATGAAGCAATTAATTTGTATTTCTCCCTGACCCACCACCTACACAGACATGCTTGGGACATATCATGTTATATTAATTCAGTAAGACCAATCTTGTGTTGTAGACATTTCAATTTTTATGCAAGTTATAAGTCTGTAAAATATAACAAATTACAATTTAAGAGTGCCCATGTATAGCAGGAATGCATGATAATTGAAATATCATAAAAACACCCAACATACAAACACAACTAATGTTTCACTATTGTATTGAAACTAAATAACAAAAAAATGGTTAGCTTGATGAAAGTTTACATATTATATTGCACTTTAATTAGAGAGAAAACTAATAGTGCACATACATCTTAAATTTACTTAACTTCTGTTCCACTCACCTGAGGTTGAACAGAAGATTGAATAAATTCACTTTCTGGTACAGTAATCTCTTGTTATCCACGGAGGTTGCGTTCCAGAAAAGTTGCACAGATAATGAAACCCTAAATCAATGTAAATTAGGAGTTCAGGTTTTATTTTCTTAATTTTAAAAATATGTATTAATAATATTAGTACATATTTTTACCATTTTTTAATTTATTTAATTTATTAATTATTTATAAACATACTGTACATGCATATGTATTGGGAATGGAAAAACTCTGTAGCCTGTAGGTACCTTATGTATGGTATTTATCCATAATAAGTACAAAAGTATATACATAGTTGTATTATCTATAGTTAAAGAAAAATTATCTACAGTGTTCAAATAATAACTATAAAACGTCATCTTACTAATAACATTTTATCGTGGACTCAACCGCGGATAATGAGGGATTACTGTGCTACCGTTCATCCTTAATTTTCATCACATCACGTCACCACCATCATTTCTAACATCTCCAGTCAAATCCAGATGGTTTCGTACAGCAGTTTACATTTATCACAAATTCTTTAGTTCATCTTTTAAGTAGATATTTAAACCGGATATCTAATGAATTAAAAATAAAATAAAAAGCAATGTTTGAAAGTGAAAAATTAAGAGATTGCTTTAGATGTCATAAGCAGGTAATCCAGCCTTTTTTTTTTGGTAAAATGTTCTGTGTGCTTTTCGGGAGTAAGGTAGTAAGCTGAAACAGCCTTTTCACCAATCATTAAGGATTTCCACTCTATCTGGAAATTACAAAACAATGCAAAACTTTAAATATATGAATATAATTTTAATATTAACTCAAATCTCACCTGTCTGGGAAATTTGTCTTCAAAAGAAATAACAAACGTTGATGAAACCATGAAAATATGGATTTATGGCATCTAGAAGTTCAAACCAAGGCCATAAGTTATCAAGGTCATTTTGAATTAGAGAACAGTTTTTGGATGAAAAAACATTAGCAAATAATTTGAGGTCATCCACGAATAATAAGTAATCACAATATTTAAAACAAGAACCAACATCCATAGTAAAAATGGCAAACAGTAAGGGAGATATGTGGCCACCCTGAGGGACCCCTGACAGAACTGGAAATGGATCTGACAAAAAACCATTAATCCTAACTTGTTGGGATCTATCTGATAGATAACTATTAAACCAGGATAATAAAGGATCAGAAATACCGTACATACGTAGCTTAGCTAAAAGTAGAGAGTGCAGATTCACAGAGTCGAAGGCTTTGGCTTTGGCATTTTGAATTTGGCTGCCAGATTCCATGGAATTTAATACAGAATTATAAAAACAAAGTAGATTCATTTTCGTGGAACACTTCATAAAACCATGTTGAGTGGAGTTAATTATGTTCTTAAAATAAAAAGTTAACCGAGGCATCATTAAGTTTTCAATAAGTTTAGGTAACGTTGATAATTTCGAGATAGGTCTATAATTCGAGATCGAGTTTTTATTGCCTGATTTATGAATAGGGGTGATATATAACTATTTTTTCATTGGAACGGGAATACATCTTTATGTAAAGAGTGACTAAACAACTTGTGAATGGGAACATATAAGGAGTAAGTACACGAACGTAATAAGATATTAGGGATACTATCTGGTCCGAGACACGGATTTGAATCTAGAGAACTGAAGCTTTGAAAAATCTCTTCAACTGATAATTTAATAGCTGCTAAGTGGCAGTATAAGTACTATTATCAATGTTGCTAATACAGTTATTGTTACTTAAACTAAGAGTAAAAAAGACAGAGCTAAAAAATTTCTTAAACAGATTTGACACATCATGACCACCGGATGAAGATTAGTTATCAAACACTATTGTATCTGGTACTCCATTATCTACTTTTAAACTTTAAAAATAACTCCAAAAATATTTGGGATCAGTAGTGAGATCTGACTGAATTTTTTGTATATAATGGGTACGACATTTTATAAATTTCCTTTTGTATAAAACACGGAAACGGGAAAACTCATTGTATATTGAGCGGTATAGAATTGTTCGGAATCAAATCCAGCTCTCTAAGTTGAGATGTTTGATGTTATTATGTTAATCTGTTTCCTACATCTAGTAAAACGTTGATAATAGTACGGGATAGAGGAATACACGTTAGATAGAATTATTTTTGTTGATGGGTTCATCAATTTTCTGATCGGAATAATATACTCTATTTCTATAGGTGTTTGATTTTTTACTAATATGTTTGCAATTGTTTCACTGTTGAGAAATATACAAAATCTATTTGAAAGTATTATTTATTGGATTGATCCATGATTCGGTGTCTGGAGTAGGTATGCTTTTTATCGTAACTTATAGAGTTATAACTTTATAAGTCTTCTAAGTTCTAAGATTTATAAGTTAATTTACCATTGATGTCGACAACTTATAAAAGTATAACAGTAGCCAAGGAACCTCATATTATTATAAATTGTCTAAAATATATATATAAATAATTGGGTTACACCATAGTAGACCTATAAAAGTATAAACTAAAGTTTATAGGTCTATCGTCTATGTGTAACACGCACCGTGTTATCGTCACGGATTTCTATGTGTAGTTAGAATAGAACTATAGAAGCATATATTGGGTGATTCACCAAGCATGCTCACCCTCTTTTTTTCCTTTAATAATGTAGTAATTTAAAATCTGAATTTTGGATTTTTTGAATATATTTAAAAAAAACATTTTCAAATTCTTGAGAATTTTTATTCTGCTTAAAGAGTGTCCTGTGGAGATACAAATTTCTGTTTTTTTAAAGAGAACCCCCCTTTTAACTGTAAATTATTCAGTGGATAATTTTTCTCAAAAATGTCACGTATCAAATTCAAAATTCTTATGAATAGTTTTTGAGTTATTTAACTTTGTGTTCCACGGATAAAAAGTCCACGGTATGGGTTTAAAAGATAAAAGGCTATGAAGATTTGAAAATATTAATCATTAATATTTAATGTCAATCTATCAAAATGGCCCAAGTATAATCAATACTAGTTTCAATATTACGTCTATTTTATATTTTTGTAAAACCATTTTTCAGAATTATTATCTTTAATACCTAGGTATACACATTTTAATAACTAAAAAACTACTCATTCAAATTTTTAACTAGGTAGTAGGTACATCAAAATTTTCAAAAACATTGTCCACTAAAGTATAAAAGGGGTTTTTAATTTGAAAAATAGAAGTTTGTACTACCACAGGAGACAGGACACTCCTTAGAAAGTATAAAAAAATTCAAGAATTCGAAAAATTTGTCTCGATAATAATATGTAAAAGTTCCAAAAATTAGAACCGAATAAATTCATTATTAAAGGAAAAAAAGGGGCGAGCGTGCCAGGTGAATCACTCTGTATAAACATATATATTCTATGCTGTGATAGAAGTCTGTGATTATCACAGGATTGTATTCATCTTTTATTATTTTACATTTCTAGTGTCTACAGTGGTCCGTGGACGCAATAGAATTTTTAGCAGGTGCGCAGTTTCACGGCTGTGGAGTGTAGATAATGGATGTATTATCTATAAACGTAAGCACTGCGCAGTAGTTGTACGCCAGTCGCCAGTACACCGAACAACTGCTGTATTACACTATTGCGTTTGTACGTTGGTTGGTTGATTCTGAACTGTGGTGATTACGATTACACGATTTATGGTACCTACTCAGAAGTCGGAATACATCTGAAAGATTTACAATACCTACATAATACCTGTCGTTATTGATGAATTCTTTTGTTTCTTTTGCGTTGTAACATTTTCTTTTTTTTTTACGAAGTTTTTGAAATTCAATAGGGCTTGGTTGACTGTGCGTGTGAAGAATATAATACATTGTTGTCCCTGATACAAACGGTATAAATATGAACGAAAAAGGAATTATCAGTTTGAGTTTTAACCAGGACCGTAGTGAGTATACAAATACAACATTTTACCTTAAACTTATTGCCCGCTGTAGATAGTATCTTTGAACGTGACAGTGATCTCCAAACATTTATCTTGTTTCAGCTTGTTTTGTCTGCTGCACTGAAACTGGTGTTAGAATGTACAATGTTGAACCCTTATCCCCAAGAGAAAGATTTGGTAAGTCAAAGTAAAAAAACGACGATGGTGATGTTTAGGCACTACATTTATGATAGTAACCAAATTATTTGTTGTGACCTATAGATTTAGGCGGTGTATCAAAATGTGAAATGCTGAATCGAACCAATATCTTTGCAATAATTGCTGGTGGAAAATATCCAAAATACAGTCAGAATACTGTACTTATCTATGATGCTCTCTTGCAAAAATTTGTGATGGAAATTATTTGTGATTCCAATGTAAAATCTGTGCGATTGAGGAGAAACAAGTTAGTATATCTTTAGTATTATTCTTTTAATAGATTATTCACTGGTATTATTTTAAATTTGTAACTTTAAATACAGAATAATAGTTGTAACCACGGATAAGATATCCGTTTTTACATTTCCTGTAGCCACTAGGCACATAATTAATTTGGAAACCCGTCCAAATCCAATGGGATTGTGTGAAATCACACCTTTAGAAACTTCTACAAAACAAATCATAGCATATCCTGGGAATAAAATTGGAAGTGTTCATATTATGGTAATTACAGATAATATTATATTCTACAATGTTATGCACAAAAATAATTATTTTTATTTTAGGATGTTTCAAATTTGGAAGCAACAAGTTCTAGTGCCCCAGCAATACTCAATGCTCATCAGGGAGAGATTTCTTGCTTAGCTATTAATCCACTTGGTACACTTATAGCTAGTGCAAGTTCTAAAGGAACCTTAATCAGAATTTGGGATACTTGTCATAAAGTCAAAGTTGCTGAACTAAGACGTGGGTCAGATACAGCAACATTATACTGGTATGTAATTTCTTGTTAACACTTTTTTTTTAATTAAAAATACATGTGAATCATAATAATATTATGTATTTTTATTGTTATAATAAACAAGTATAAGTTTTTACAATAATCTACTGCGATACTTTTACAAAATAAAAACATAATATGATTAATTTATAATTTAATGTAGTTTTTAATCTGCTTGCATTTCATAGTATAAACTTCAGTCCAAATTCAGAATTTCTATGCTGCTCAAGTGACAAGGGCACAATTCATATATTTGCAGTGATAGAATCTGATTTAAATCGCCGATCCAGTCTATCACCATTCAGTTTTTTCAGTTCCTACTGTCAATCACAGTGGGCTTTAGCCACTTATACGGTACCCCCAGAAGTGGGCTGTATTTGCACTTTTTTGACTCAAGATACTGTTGCTGGTAAGAATAAAAAATGGTTTTTAAACATCTGATAATATTAGATAATTGTAATATTTTTTTTTAACTGCAATTATTCTATGTTTAATGTTTATTTGTAAAAGTAATTTTTTTTGGAATGGATTATCTATCTCAGAGATGGCGAACCTAGGACACGCGTATCACTATTTTAGTGACACACGCGAACATGTATAAGTGTGATAATATTAAAGTTATGGAAAAAAAAATTGAAGGGTTATCGAATTAGTTGACACGCAGACAAAATCCAACCAAAATTTTTATTTGACACGCTGGTACAAAAAGGTTTGCCATCCCTGAACTATATACTCTGATAAAGACTAATGTCAGTTAAGAAGTGTCAATAAAATCTAGACTTGAAAAATATTGTTATAAAACATTTTTGTTGCCAATACAATATTAACAATTTGCGATATAGGGTTCTATTCATTTTACCTTTTGTTTACTTTGTCAAAATTATTTATAAGGAAATTACAAGAACAGCAAAACTTCCATATTACTAAGCCTCACGGGCAAAAAAAAAAAAATTGTACTTCAGAGAAATTTGT
Source organism: Myzus persicae (assembly GCF_001856785.1). NCBI lineage: Eukaryota > Metazoa > Arthropoda > Insecta > Hemiptera > Aphididae > Myzus > Myzus persicae. The sequence continues at coordinate 212,176 of NW_019103097.1, read as the reverse complement.
GAAACAGAAAAAAAACATTATAAATTTGATTATAATTTGGTTTGGTTTTCAAAAATATTTTGTTTATTCATGGAAGTTTCACTGTTTTACTTATGTAAAGATGATACAACAGTATAACTATAATGTGAATGTGTTTTACCGTCTTGTGGTTGGGGTTTGACGGGACACTTTCTGATAGAGCTTTCATTCCCAGTTTTGTTTAGGGTTCACCATATTAAAAAAAAATGATGAATAAACAACTTTAGTTGATTGTTTTTTTATGTATTAATATGGTTGCATTGAACTCTTGTTTCAGCTATCTGCCTTGATGGTACTTATCATAAGTTTGCATTTTCCAAAGATGGAACTAGCAGACGTAGATCATTCCAAATATATTTACACAATTGTGAAGATGAAGAAATTTAAGCTTATTTTTTGACCCAGACTTTTCCATAATATTTATTGTAAATTAGTCCTAATTAATTTTAAAATAAATTTATGTGACAATCTTGTAAAAATAAAGACTATATTATATGTTAGATTTATAGTACCTATTTTACTATATTTTGTATTGTATAAGGCAATTGTCATGCTTTTTATTGTTTTGAAATTTTAATTTATTTCCAAAATAATGTTTTTTGTTTTAAACATGAAAATATTATTGAATAATAGAAATTCAAAACTTTTATGTTATAAATTTTCCATATATTATATGTTTGTAATAACTTGTTCCAAGTTTGGTACTTAATTTTAATGATACATTATATTGTACGTTGAATCAAATTTTCTTTTGTTACATATAAATATATTTTTATTTTATATACAGTTAAACTTAATATTATGTAATAACCATTGTCTTGAAAACAATTATAATTTATTGATTTTGTTTTTATTTTATACAGAATAGTATAATGAAACTATTGTTTGATACGTAACATTTTCGTGTGTGCTGTAAAGGTAATAAATAATAATGTGTCTATTTTGCTAGAAAAAAGATAGTTCAGATTATTATTATTACTATTATTAGTACATAAAAACAAGAGCAATAAAGGCGCGCACTGTCGGATTGTCCGCTGTCCATTGCGATTCGATTATTCGAATGATGTAGTTTTTCGTTTTCGTCGTTTGTTCCAGGACGGAAATTCTGTGAGCCACGTTGATTTTACGTTCCACGACGACTGGCGAGGTCGTTTGGGCGGCGCCACAGTGCAGCGCGCTGATCGGCATCGGTGCCTGGACGGGGCGGGGCGGGGCGCGTAGCCCAAACAAAGCCGACACCGCCCGTAGACGACGTGCGTCGTTCTCAGACTTGTGGTAGCATCAAGCGACGAGCAGTAAGCACTGGCATCGTTGTATTACTGTTGCGGACAGCGGTACTCAGTAACATTCACGACTCGTCGCTGTCTCATACTCTCGTGGTTGACGGTTAAACTGCCGCGTTAAAGATCGAAAAGAATTCATTATTATTGTTTTTTTTTCAATAATCTCGCCTCAGCCGTTCGCTTTTTTACACACGGTATCGTCTTGGTCGTCGCCCGGTAATTATTATGGTCGTACACCACAGCGCAACGTCCGTCAGCATGGAGGTGGATCCGCCTCGGAACGCCAACAGCCCGGACGACCCGAAAACCGCTAACGGCTCGTCGGAGAACGAGAAGGCCGAGGACTCAGAATCGTCGGAAGACAGTTGTCGGCCGCTGGACGTGGGTGAACACTACTTGGTCCGCCGGTACGACGACTCATGGCGTGAGTACACACAACCGGCTGGTTGTTAGTAATAACTAATATTAATAGTATCGATAGTATGAGAGATGGTCGATCGATCGATGCGTAAAAAGATGTTTTCGTTATCCTCCTTTGCAGCCACCGCCGGGAGCCTACCCGGCCGGTGCCGCGCAACGTGATTTCTGTGCATGTGTGCGTGCGCGCGAGTCGTTGGTCTCTTGCGCCGGGCTCGTGCGGGTGCGGACGCGTAGCTCTGCCGCCGCCGATCGCTGACGAAATGTTGTGCAACCTATAGCCGTCGGCCGGCGCGCAACATGTGCGACTGTATATTATACAAAATTATTATTTTGTTTTCCAACTACTGAATGTATGCAAACGACAACACGGGCGACGTCCGATTTGTCGGTCTCCCGACAAACGTAAACCTCCGAGTCTGGGTCGTCGTTCTTTTGTTCACATTTTACGTTAGTTTTCGAGCGCGTCGGCGGGTTCCAGAGAATATATCCTGACCCCTTCCCCACTACTTGCCCACAACTTGATTCCCCGAGACCGACACGACCGTTGTTGTTGTTGTTGTTGTGGTGGTGGTGGTGGCCCGTCCCTCGACCTCTAAAATTTCAAAGAAGAAAAACGTAAATAAACAATTACGTGATGGTGGTTTCGTGCTGCCGAGGCGCGTTCACGACCACCGCCGCCGCGCTGCCTCTAGCGCGTTCGATACCGTTTGGCGACGGCGGCGTTCTCGCGCGTAATTTTCGCCCGCGCAATTTTTTCCCGCCTCCGCGCCCGTCACTCGTTTATGCTCCGCGCGTCATTATTGTTGTTATTGTTCCGCTGGGTAACGCCGGCACGACGTGCTTTCTGTAGTCTGTACTCCTATTCCCCGCACCATCGCCGGGATATAGTATGGGTAGTAGGTACTTGTCTATGACCGCCGCCGTCGCGACGACTGCAGTTTTCCCGCGCACTTCTACGCGGACGGCGTGTGAGTGTCGGATGTGGAGTATTTATTACTTTATGGTGTAGGGTGACCACTGACCATGTTTATAAAAATGAGTACAAGTTTTTCTTTTACGCCACGTTATAATAATAATATTATGGAGTGATCTGGAAAAATGGGCGATCCCATTTTGAACTTGATTTATGGTTCCCCTAGGCCTCGATATTATACACTGTAAAAATGATAACGACATTAGTTTATTAATAATTAATATTACATTATTATGAAGGTTACCTGTTCGCTGTGATAAATTTAAATAATGAACTACTTTTGTAGGTACCTAATATCTTAAAAAACCCAACATGTTCATAAGTTTCATGTACAATTTAGCAGATCAAATAATTTTACACCATAAATTATTGTGTATCTATGGCCAACATAGAGGGAGACATCCTTGCTGCTCAGCATTCTCAGTTTTCTTATAAGAATTTCCAGTTTCCCTGAGTAATTTTTCACAAAATTGCATGTAAACTATTATTTGGATATTATGTAGGTAGCTAATCTATAGCTAATATGTAAGTACCTAATCGAAAACTTAATCTTGTATGAAATAATTATGATTATTATTATTATGTTAACATTTTATTGCTTTAGATATAATACAAGTTTTTATCAGTTATATCAATTCATTTAGAGAACGCTTAACAGATATTTGTTGTCTCCGTTCTATAAGTGCATAACATAGCAGATCAAATTTAGCTCTGTTAGTTTAAAAATTGGAATGCATCTAATTGATTGTAAGTAAGAACATTATCTGTGGGTTTTAAGATGGTTCAGTAATTATGTAAATTATGAGCTTTTTTAATTTACAATATTTTATAGTACTTGTTAAAAAATTGAATTATTGTAAAAATAAACCTATTACAAACACAGTTAATGTTCTTACCACAAGAAATGCAATAGGTCGGGTCACTCCAATTTTTTAAAAAAGTAGCTAAACGTGATTAGCTAAGCATACAATTACTATGTAATGCACTTGTAAGACAGAGACAAAAAATAGCTGTGAAGCTTCTTCTTGAAATGTATTATTTTGAATTACGAGAGTACAGCATATGCCACCCAGCCTTATACCTAAATCATTTTAACACTGTAAATTTATATCTTGAACTTTAACTCAGTAAGCGTTTTATTAGGTCTGGGTAAAACAGATGTCTTTTCCTACTGCACCATGCTGCGGTTGTTCAGCAGCAGGAATTTATTGAAACCAGTTAAACCCCTGTTTGATACGTACAATATTAAAATTAATATAATTTGTTTGTAATGCACTTACCCAGACCTGAAAAAATGTGTAGTAGTTAAAGAAGGCTCTAATGTGCATACCTGTATCCATCTCATTGATTCCGCATTTATTCACATTAACTTGAGTATTATTATTAACTTTTAAATGTAATTAGTAAGCAATTAGTAGAAACCAATTAAACCAATAATTAATTCAAAACCTATATCATTTTCTTGTAAATTATAAATAATGGGTTGGTATTTTAATCTTATTTTAGTATTTTTCTGATATTTAACATTTTTTATAAACAAGTTTCGACTGTCATTTACTTTTTTGACAGGAAAAAATATTTTAAACAATGAATTTGTTAAGGTTTTTATATTTATAACTTATTAATACATATTATAATATGAGGTACCTCAGTCTGAGATGACCTAGATAACTTACTTAGTATAATTTATCTGTAATTATAAGTTTCACGAAAAAATAAATACCTGTACCTAGGTATCAAAGTTTAATTTTCCCTTGCCTTGTAATTTTACATAGTAATAACTAATAATTAAACTGATTAATGATGTCATGCACAATTTTACAATTTTTCCTGTTATTGATTGTCTGGTTTAAATATGATAAAAATATTTATTTTTTTCATATCTGTTTTATTTATTTCAATTTTATCTTAATGACATCAATATATTTCAAGAAAACCATGTTATTTACTTAACATTTAAGTACTTATCTGCCTAGGTACTTACTTACTTTAAATTTACAAAAATGTATAGTTATTAATATGTCTTATTGTGGCTTGGCGTGGCGTGTTGGCTGCTACCAGTCGCGGAATGCGACTGGGAGTAAGTAACGGCCATAACTAATAGCTCCCGGATGGGTGACCACCGGGGTTCGTAGTAGTTAAAAACCTTGCCACACATACCACGTGTTTGCTCCCTAGTGTAACAACCCTAACAATCACAAAAAACAACCTACCGTACCAACCTTACCCTTACTACAGTTCATAACCCCTATAACAGCTAATGGCCTTAGTCACTGGGCTTAAGTTCAATGAAAAAAAAAAAATATATCGCTTATTTTTATGTTAAGACGTTTATAAAATATCTTATACTTTAATATTTTACTGTATTATACTAACTAAAAAAAACAGTAGATAGACTACAGATAATATGTCTTATTTATTTGTTAATCTTTAGATCCTGCTGAAGTTTTACATACAAGGTTCAATGATGCAGAAAATCTTTTTGAGTATTATGTACACTATGAAGGGTACAATCGAAGATTGGATCAATGGGTACCAAGGGATAGGTATGAATTATTTAATTTCAGTTTATGATCAGCAACCAAAAGTTTAAACATAAAATTATGGTTTAGGATAATGAATTCAAGATTTGATATTTCTGAAAAAAATTGGAAACAGAAGGATGTGAATAAAAATCTAGATCTTCTAAATCAGTCTGACAGAAAGATAACAAGGAACCAAAAACGAAGACACGACGAGATAAATCATGTTCCAATGGTAAAAATTTTATTACTGTATGATTTAATTAAATTTCTAGACTAATAAGATCTTAGTAATAATATAGTGTTATAAACATTTCAAACTCAGTGATCTAATTTAGGTTGCACAAGATTTCAGTGTTTAAAATTCTAATGGTATGTCTTATTGAATAAATGAAATAAATTTAATCTTTTGTCATATTGTTTTACCGATATTTTGGTTAATGGTAGCTATACAGGATGTCCCGACAGGATTTACTCATTGCGATATCTCCTGAAATAATGTAGGTGTTTCGGTAAAAAAGTTAAAAAATATAATTTGTATTAATTATTTTAAAAAAAAATTGAAGATAGCAATTTTGTAAAGTTCATTTTTTTGAAAATATTGACGTTTCAACATTTTAATTTTATTAATTTCCTGATTTTTAATCATTTTTTTAGTTAATAGGTAGAACAGAATAAAAACCGGTTTTTGTAAGGGCGGCGAGTCCCCCCTACGGCTAATGGTTATATCCTCACAGGACACTCTGTATATTATTAAATTCTCTACGGATGTCAGCTTATCATTTGTTTTCTCAGGGGTTTTCTCCCTAGACCCACACACAACATACCAAATTTGCTTCCGATAAAACCAATGTTATTGTTATATTCAATGCAATAGTGTATTAACCTATTATCAAACTTAATACAAATAAAAAACTTGAACTTCCAGAGCTAAACTGTGATCTGCTGAGCGTTAAATTATCTATATTACGCACTTGTATGACTTAGGCAACAAATGTTTGTGTAGCGTCCTCTTAAGAGGACGCCACACCCACATGTGTTGTCTCCGTCTTACAAACTTATAACATACCAAATTTATGCTCAGCAGTTCACGTTTTATGCCGTTGGTTTAAAAATTAGAGAAAATCGACCTTTTATGAAACTTGATAGTATGAACTTTATCTGTGTTTGTATAATAAATGTAAATTAAAAATGATCATAACTCACTTAAAAACTGAATTATTGTAAAAAAACTTCAAACAAAACACAGATTAAGTTCTTACCATCAAGTTTCATAATAGGTTGGATTCACTCTAATTTTACAAAAACGTATAATTTTAGCCATTTAAATGCTTTTCATTGTATTAACATAGTATTTTATTTTAATTAGTCATATGCAGAAATGGATCCAACTACAGCTGCATTGGAAAAAGAGCACGAAGCAATAACTAAAATTAAATACATCAATAAAGTACAGTTGGGAAAGTACGAAATTGACACATGGTATTTTAGTCCATTTCCAGCAGAATACCAAAAAGAATCTAAAATTTGGATTTGTGAATACTGTTTGAAATACAGCAAACTAGAAAAATCATTCAAATACCATATGGTCAGCATTAAATTCAATCTACGGGTCGTTTTTTTTTGTTTTATAACAAATGTGTACGATTTCAGAGCCAATGCACATGGAGACAACCACCCGGTGTTGAAGTGTATCATAAAGGATCATTATCAATCTGGGAAGTGAATTCCAGTCAACACAAAATGTATTGTCAGAATCTTTGTCTATTGGCAAAGTTATTTTTAGATCATAAAACACTCTACTTTGATGTTGAACCATTTTTGTTTTATATCCTTTGTGAAGTTGACAAAGTTGGTGCACATTTAGTTGGATATTTTTCAAAAGTATGTCCATTAAATTGTTCATAAAAAAAATTCTGAATTGTGACTTAATTGTTGTATTTTATTTTATTTTAGGAAAAAGATTCACCAGATTGCAACAATGTAGCTTGTATATTAACAATGCCGCCATTCCAGAGACAGGGCTATGGTAAACTTCTAATAGCGTTCAGCTACGAATTGAGCAAGTTAGAAGGACTTGTAGCCAGTCCTGAAAAGCCATTGAGTGATCTTGGTAAATTGTCATACAGATCTTATTGGTCATGGATACTGTTGGAAATTTTGAAGAATGCCTGTGGATCTTTATCAATTAAAGACTTAAGGTATAGATTTATTAACATTCGTTGATAGCGAGGAGAGTAGTTAAAAGTTATATAATTTATTTTAGCGCGATGACTAGTATCACCCAAACAGACATCATTTCAACATTGCAGTCTATGAACATGGTGAAGTACTGGAAAGGCCAACATGTAATTTGTGTGACGCCTAAGAATGTTGAACAGCTGGTTAGTTCGGAGCAGTATAAACGACCAAGATTCATATTAGAAGGAAGTGCAATCAAATGGACGCCAAAAAAGTACAACCCTCGCCCAGGACCATCTAGGCATTCAAGATCCCAATATTTAGCTGGATAAAGAAATAGGTGCAGATCCTGTGAAATTATTAACATTACCTAGTAGTCATTTAAGATTTACCTAATGTAAATAGTTAAAACTTTTTTACATATATATTTAAATATATATTTTGGGAAGGTTTAAATGACAAGGGCTAACATCAGTGTTGCTGTTCGTTGAGGACTTATGGATTATTCACAACATACATTAAGTTAAAAAATATATTTTTTCTCGGACTATATTATGTATCCGACTATTGTTAGACTGTTAATGAGTGGTGTTGTAAATGATTTATGGCGAACGCAATTGATGTGAACAGCCATCAGTCTTTCAAAAATTGTGGTTGTTCCCCAATACCCTATGGTGTTAGTCTTGCGTAGATACACTTATTATTAGGGTTTAGCATGATAATGTGTTTGCTATTTTAATTAAATACCATATTATATTGTCCCTTGTCATGCCTTTTCATCATGTGATAGTATTTTATTTTTGACTTTTCCAAGTACACGCATAAGACATAAGTTGACATTATAATTATCTCATTGTATTTCAATAATTTTCTATTTTATATCTTTTATATTTCATTGATTAATGTGAATGTGCTTATGTTTTAGCGTAAACGAAATATAATAAATACAAACTTACAATACCTTTGGCATTTAATTTTAAATATGAGTTTCAGATTATTATATTATACTTAAATAATAAAAATATTAAGTATAAATAATTTCCTGTAGCAGGTCATTGGTTTCTTTTTTTCAAATTCATACATTTATCGATATCTACTGTTAGCTGTACAGTAGCAAGAGTAATGTTTGATACTTAATGTAAACATTTAAGTGAATCAATTGCTTGCTTAATGTTGACATTGGCTAAAAACCATTCTATAAATGTAATTTACGATTTGAATAATATTCAACTGTGAAATTGTGTAAAGTAAAACTTAAGATTCATAGTAAATTTATATTATATATTATTCATGATTATGATAAAAATAATATATTATTAATTATTACACTGTATTTAACTATTTTAGTATTCAGCTGTTGGTGCAAAGTGAACCTATTATTAACTAATGTTATCGCATTTATTATTATATTCCAATAGGTTTTGTTGACATGGTTTATGTTTGTAGACAGTTAAATTACTTTCTATACCTATTTTTTTGTACTGTCTGTGAAAACTTAAGTTTTTATAAGAAATTTAGTATAAAAATTAGATAATGTGGAAGTAGTTGATGCTTATGTATACAATAGCTTAAGCAGATTTAATATATTTAGTTCACTGTTGATAAAAATACTATGATATATATTTAGTATACCTACTTCAGTTTGTACTAGATGGGTAATATTAATAATCCTATATTTTATAATTGCCTAATAGAAATGTTCAAATGTGTAATCAACTAAGAATACTAAAGAATTTGTTTTACTTGTCCATCATTTTTCCTAAAATTTTAAATACATGGCCATTTCAATATTATTTCTATACCTATATTATTATTTTTATTATTATTGATGGATAATCATCTATGTTTATCTTTAGGTTTCAATATAATATTATATTAATGAACAATTATTTATTCTTTTAATATATAATGTATGTGTCCGGAATTTATTGTGTAATTTATTGAAACTTAAAATGTTTCAACATTTTGATACTGATCATTTTGAGTTGAGTTCTTCCTATATCTACTTATTTTCACAAAATCTTCCCTAGTACCTACTATCTAATTGATGAATGATGAAGTTTGTTACTTTGTCCTCATTCTGAATATTATGATGCTTGATATTGTATTCTCAATTTCTCAAATATAAACAATCCATTTATGAGAGTAGACATAGTTCGGTTATCTTTCGGCTGTTTTTCCCATTTTTGTAATTATTTTAAAAGCAAATAATAAATTGATTGGTATCTAATCAACAAAAATTTAGGTACCCCTACTCACTGTTATTGCACCGCGGCCCCTGAAATTCAATGGCCAGCAGGCTGCACAGTCGTAAATTCGTAATATATAAATTAAATATTTTTAGACTAAAATACCAAAATCACTAAATACCACAATATCGAGTTGTATTATACTATCAGATTATAATTTATAAGGATGACGGCTCACTGTTTTTTCCTCTCTGGTCCACGTGCAAAATAGACAAAACGTATTTAAGCAGAATCCCAGATGTTTTTTATATGTTGTAGAGTACCTAATCTTAGAATACAATTTTAAAATCAGCCATTACAAAAACAATTGACGATAATATTTTTCAGGTATTACATCGGTTTGTCTAAGTATTGTCTCGAAACAATTTATACATTTAAATTAACAATTTTTTTTTTGAAATTCGAATACAAAGTCAAATAATAATAATAATGTATAAAACCGATGTATATGCATATGCTTATATTATCTATTTCAGTGGTAATAGGTAATCAAAACTAGGAGAGATTAAACAAACCTTAATCAGTATTCAGTTCTTCTAAATGCAAATAACATCCTTTAAATACTGTCTGCCCGAGTGTACGATTCTTACAAGGCACTAGCTGTGGAGCTGGGGAAACCGTCTTGGTCCCTAGATAACATAGAATGCCAATCGGGCTTGGATCCAGAAAATTTTAACTGGGGTGCTCAAAAAGAAATTATTTACACCTTCCTATTTTATATTACTTAATTTTGAATACAAATTTATTTCATTGGAGACTTAGACAACAGGGGGTGCCCGAGCAACCCCCTACTAAATCCACATCCAATACTAATGATACCAACCAATCTGCTATTCCAGTTCGGGCGGCTCCAATTTCCACTCAAATTATGCTTTCCTATCTATGACCATAAAATATAAGGAACAGGGACAAACATTAAACGTTATAGGTTTAGATCAAACTGTTAAATGTTTCCCCCCTGGGTTAGATTTAAAACAAGTAGGCACTTATCTACTTCGCGGAAGTAATGTGAAAGCAGTCCCCGCGGCGCCGTCGGTTCAAACAGAAAAAAAGGCACTTATCTACTAAACAATTCTCATAAAATATTTTAAAAAAGTTTAAACTTTTTGAATTTAAAATGTGTTTTACAATACTGGATCGACTTAATTTAACAAAAATAAGCTGTATAACTTATATAAATTGGGGGGGGGGGGCAGAAGGAATCAGTCCCCCTACTTCTGACGGTGGTTAAAAAAATGTCCCCTTTAACAAATTAGGATTTTATACATCAGACATTTAACATAAAATTATATATGGAACGCTTAAAACTATATAAAGATATTAGTCCCCTCTGGAATTTTTTTCCACTTAAACCCTGTCTATAGTATAGTAAATAATTTCATCACATTGTCAGTTAATTAAAGTCGTTCGAGTTGATATTGCGAGTTGTGACTGTCTGCATTGCTGCAGTATTGCTGTTTATAATATGCTTCATTAATTCATGACGGACAAACAAATTAATCGAAAACATTAATTGTCAAACGGTATTATAATGAAATTTCTTACACTGTACTTTTGCAGCAGGGAACGCACATAATTTATTTTAAATACCTCTTTTCATTATTTGATGTTTCTGCTTTCGTAAATAAAAGTAATCATTCATTTATATTATATACTTATATAGTTATATAATACAGGAGGTGCCAAGTATCATCGCGGAAAACTGTGAAATTATTATACTGTTTCGAAGAGATAAGACGCCAAAGAGTAAGTAAGCCGATTTTATTAAAAAAATATTGTATTCTTTATTGTTACTTTATGAATTTTAATCGACCAAGTAATCAAAAAGTTTCAAGTGACTTAATTTAATTTTTTTCTCTTATAGAAGACAGAAGAGGGGTAATCTTTTAGCATTGAATTAAATAGGTATACGTATTAAAGTATTAAAATACATTTGTACATTCATTAGATGACTCAAACAGCTGTCGACCGATTTTAATAAGCCGCTTACATTATAATTAGGTCAGTAAATCATAAACGTTTTGGAAACTCGTCTCACCATTAAGTGCACTGTAAATAGTGTTTTTCAAAAACAGGTAGGTACCCACTAGAAAAAAATCACATTTGCTGTATCTACTTCATTTTATAATGTAGCTGTGAATGGTGAACCCAGTACCTAATGTCTTTTTTTTCAAATCTAAAATGAGAAACGCATTGGCCGGTTATAGGTATAGAGTAATATTATTCTGTGTACATATCTAGATCGCAATTTATTCGGAGCTGTTCTCTGAATGAGGGTAGAGTATACGCATTTTTAGATTAAAAACCAGCGATGTGGAAAAAGACTGTAAAGGAGATATTGAGATATTAAAAATACCTATATAATATTTTTGTGTCTTCACTACTTACCGAGATAATATTATAAAACTTTTTTTCATCCATTTAATTTCTATGTATTACAAAATATAAATATTTCTGTTCACTAAATTATAATATAATAATTAAATAATACTGTAAAATGCATCAAGATGATGACTTAACAACTAGAATATGGAGGTTCGTCGATTCTACTCGTTGCAAACTCTTTTATTCTTTTTTATTCCTGGCGATTAAAGTAAGGAAAAATATATTTTTATATTATACTACAGATATATTTGTTTAATATACTAGAACAATTCACTGTATTAGGTACTCACTCATTACTCACGCCCTCATTAGTTAATATATTAAATGAAAGGTTTCGTTATACAGGGAGATTCACCAAGCATAATATATCCAGCGGCCAGTGCCCACCACAATATTTTAATTAATTAAGCATTTATTCAAATTATGATTTTGGAGTTCTACAGAATACTTAAGAGTTAAGACAGTATTTTAATTTACTTAAATCTGTTATGTCATATAAGGTATGGTCTGTAGTGAAGTAAACTTAAGTTTTCAAACGAAAAACAACCATTTTAACTATAAATTGTTAAGTATATGGTTTACTATAATTTGATTGACCTATCTAGTAAATTTAAACCTAAAGAAGTATCTGAAGTTTTTAAGTTATTAATTCATGTGAATATTAACCTACCTACTAAAAGTATAATATCCCATCGCCCGTGATAATTTATAAATGATAATAGGTTTGGAAGTTGTGGGGTCCATGATAATTTGAAAATTCTATAAGTTAATATTAATCTATTAACATTTTATAATTTGTAAAAAATATTCTAGTATACTACATCAATTAATGAGTACTATAGACTAAATATTTTAAATATTATATATTTATATTATGCATGACCTATTAAATTATGTAAATTCTGGAAGTCGAAGAATTGTATTTTAAATATATTAATTCGCCATCAATTATTACATTTAATTATACCTCTATTTTCTATATTACACTTGGACTTGATAGTTATTTTATAGCTGTTTAAGCGTCAACCGTAAATTATAGTTAATAAACAATAAAATATGCCTTAATGTCCACAAGCAAAATATAAGCACATTAATAATAATGTGATGGATGGTATAATAGATAAAAGAAACTGTGTTAGGAATTTAGTTTTTGCGGGTGGTAGAAGGAGAATATTTTTGAAATAGACATAATTTCAACGATCAAAAGGATCAAAGCTGCGAATTTATGGATAATACAATAACATAGGGTCGTTAGTTTAAGCCGTTTAAGGAAAAATTTTAAGGACAAAATATTTCAATAACCTTATTTGAGTTATTCCACAATACATGTAGGTAATTATGATCTATTATGGTATAATATTATATCATTGGAGGATAGTGGTAGAGAACTAAAATGTTAAACTTCCTTATGTTAACAGTTAACAGAACTACAAAAGAGTTGGACAGAGACATAGTCACCTAGAGTGCAGAAATGTTTGAAAACTTAATCTGGAGTATTTGAGGATAAGTTGATTACAGTTTAATAGATATATGAAAGATATAGTCATAGAAACAATAAATGATAATATTATGTACTATATTATTCCTATTTTTTAAAACTAAATCATAAAAAAAATGTACTTTTTTATTATTGTTTGATATTACATACATACACATATACACTCAATAATTTACAAATACATACAAAACGAGAAGTTAATTTTGTTTACAAATAAGTTTTTCCTATACAAATTGTAATAAGTAATTACAATATAATATTGCCAAAACGTAATTCAATTATTCAAGGAAATTGTATGCTTCTTAATTTGATTCAGATTCCGATCGAAGCTATTATCTTTAACCCGGTTTTGGTTCTTTGACTGAAAAATATTTTTTTTAGCAGTAAAAGTAAAATACATATTTTTCTTTATTAAATTAGGATTTTCTAGAAGCGCATCACTTGAAATTATGGGAGGGAAAAGAAGAATCATATAGGTTATAATAAAATATGTATGTAATATTAAATGTGTATGATTGTATAAGTAAAAACTTAGAGAAGAGTTCAACATTTTTTCATAAAATATATTAATATAATAATATGTATAAGATATAAATTATAACATCACATACTTATACTCTTATTTAATATTAACATATGTACGGAGTAGCTAGGTATTACTAATTTACTTTGCATACAATGTTGTTTCTACTAACTCTAGATTGCTAAATCGTAACTTAATAATTTGTAAGATTCAAATAGAAATACGATGGGAGGAATTAAAATATATTACGTATTTTGTCTGGGTAGGTATCTAATAAAGACCTGCAAGGGCCGGGCCGGGTTTTCATAATAAAATAAAGGATTGGACCGGGCTTTTTAAGGATTTTCCTTCAGCTATAAATAATCATAATTTGAAAAATAACGCCAGTTATCAATATTATCAATAAAATATTTCATGTGGACATTTTACAACATTTTTAAACCAGTCTTACAAAAAAAAAACCTAAGACTGGACTGAGCTTTTTTTTAACAAAACCTCATGCACTAGCGTTAAAAAAAATATGTCAGGCATGGCCGGGATTGAAGATAAAATGTGTGAACTGGACCAGGCCGGGCTTTTTTTAAGATTAGAATTGTTTTAGGACCGGGCCGGGGCTTTATTTTCACAGTATTTTTAGGACCTGACCGAACCGGGCTTGAAGATAAAAAATTGATGGGCCGGACCGGGCAGAAAATTTACGGCCCTTGCAAGTCTATAGTACCTAATATACCAGTAGGTACCTACACTACTTACATGGCTACATTGCATACGGAATGCCGTCACATTCAATTTAATTCCATTTTACACATATCTGTTTATTTGTTTATTTGAATTTATACCAAAACGTTCATCCATACCTAATCGTTCGTCTGCCATAAATTTGACTTAACCTAATTTTCCATCTAACCCAAAAAAATTGCCCACCCTCCACAATTCCCATTTTTATGATTAGGTTGTTTACCATGCAATAATTGTTATTACTATAAAACCATCCGCGATTATTTACGGCTGCCTAGCGCATCCAAATAGTGAAATAGATAATACACATTACACACACTGAAGCACAGCCAATGATATTCAGTTAAACTTTATCGGCTTTTGGTGTGAAAATAATAAGGTGTGAAAATGGCGTTGAGGCGGTTCTAAACTGACAGTAGTAGGTAATATTGTTGAATAAATGTATAATATACGACTACGAGCACCTATACCTTAATATAATAATATATATACTAAACACCTGTATACCCACATCAATAATATGTAAGTTACACGTAATAACCGTTCGCCAATCTAGTCAAACGTACATTATATTAATGGTTGCAATTAACTATTGCAAGGGGAAGGTCGGCCGTTTCGTATACAATATAATAATTAAATATTATATATGTATATATATGAGAATATATAAAATACGTGGGCGGCGCCCGTGCATTTGTTATGACCCGCCGACCCGGTTAGATGTAATTGCATTTGTGGGGGGGGAGTAGGGGGCGTGCAAAATTGTTTTAAAGTAAATATATGTATAATATAAAGTTTATGTGCTCATAA
This sequence comes from Myzus persicae, assembly GCF_001856785.1. Classification (NCBI taxonomy): domain Eukaryota; kingdom Metazoa; phylum Arthropoda; class Insecta; order Hemiptera; family Aphididae; genus Myzus; species Myzus persicae. Next base: position 196,576 of record NW_019103097.1, on the reverse strand, counting down.
ATCTTTGTTTGCTTCCTGCACCCCTACCCTGTCCGTTATATCTCTCGCTTTCTATATCACAGTCCATACTCCATTTAATATACATCACATCACGGTGGCGAGAAATGCGCACAGTATAATACATATTACTTATTAGTATGTTTAAACGTTTAATATATATTATACAGTCCGAGTATGACTGAGCAGACTAGTTTTGGCCTTATATTATATTATCCCTAGAACAGATCATACAATTATTTTCCAATTCCCTCGCAACCGGCGGTCTTTTGACTTTTCTTTTTGACAGAGTATTCCCAAAAAGTATTAAAAATAAAAAAATGATTCACACCAATCTGCAGTATACGTTGGTATTGACTTAAAAGTTAATAACAATATATTTAACATCTCTATGGTATAGTATTATAAAAATTTAAATATTTAATCCATATATTATATTTATATATGTTTATTAATAGTTGATACTGCGTAATGCTTATACAGTACCTATAAATTATATACATAAAGAATAAAGATGTTGAATAGGTGTGTCTACAATTATTACGGCAGTGAGCGAGTACGTAAATCTTCTGATACGTTTTTTACATCATTATTATTTAAGAGTATATCACAGCCTTTTAGAATTTGTATCGCTAAATATAGAAACCACCAAGGCCTAATTATATATTTTAGCAAATCATTATACAATCATAACCAACAGAATATAATATGGACTGTGCAAGCTCCCCGTCTTATAATATAATATTCCGCAAGTGCCGAGCACCTATATCAAGTATTATTATCAACTAAATATTATATTATACTTATTGCAGACTTATATTATAGTGACGTTAGTCGAAGTGCTTACGGCTCTTCTGGGTGGCATCCGGGTATATGTATGTATACTGTATAGTTGATTTACAGGAGGAGTGAAAATCGCAGTGCAATTATGTATGTATATAACTGCGTATGACTTTATAATATTGTATATTGTTTATGATACATCACGAGGTCTAGGGTCCTGCGGGTAAAAAGTTTAGGTACCCGAAGAAGCGCCGCTGACGTATGTTATGCTTATGACTATACCTATAGACACACGGTGTACACTTTGTGATCGAGTTAAATTGCCCGACGATATCTATCTATATATATACATGTATACACAAGCACGTTATAATAATAGCAATGTTTCCGGTTAAGAGGACGCTATACCCGCATGTGTTACAAGAGCGTAACATAAAATTTTACGTTCAGCAGATCACGTTTAGCTCAGTTAGCTTAAAAATTAGAGTGAATTGACCCCTTATTAAAATTAAAGGTAAGATTATTACGGAAGGCTTCTTATAGGCTTTTTATTATATTTTAATTTTAAAGAGAGTTATTAGTATTTAAAAATTGTAAATTGTTTGTACAACTTAAAATTGGTACAAGTTTGTTATGGTAACATCTTAACTTTTAACCACATGCGGTTTACACAGAACTGTGCGGCGGGGACATGGTGATAATGGAGGTACCCACCTTACCCACCTAACCTCCACTTTAGTTATAAACGAAATATAACCTCCTTTGTCGTTGGTTGAAAGAATAAGGTATTAAATAATCTATTAGTTTGAAATAAACATTACATATTTAAATTAAAAATAATATACACCCATTCAAACATTTGAATGGTTATTTTTATATGATGGCAGCTCAATATTTATTTTCCTCTCTTAGCCTCGCCAACATGGCAAATTTATGTTTAATAGAACCAACACTATGTTGTTACTTTAAATCTTACAGTGATTTCACTTATTTTCAAACTTTAAGCTAAGAATATTACCTGTGCCCCTACTTTAGCTTTGATACGATATTTTAATTTGTATACAATTTATAAGCATTTTTAACTTGCAATAATTTACTCACTTATTATAAGTTGTATAAAAATTAAAATACCGTAAAATAGCCAACGTAGGGTCCTCAGGAGTCAGGGACACAGGTTATGTTCTTAGCTTAAAGTTTGATAATAAGTGAATTTACTCTAATATTAAAAGTAGTACACATGGTTGGTTCTGTTAAACATAAATTAGCTATGTTCCGAGTAAGTCAGACTGTTAGAGAGAGAGAAAACAGATAGTTCGTTGACATCCTCTTTATTGGAATTGTTCAAATATTATAACATTTTGTCATTTGTTGTGGAAATGAATGTTGTATACGCATTATGCTTTCATTTAATATTGCGATTGCAATGCTATTAGCATCTACCTAAATAAATAGGTATGTAAACGATCTTATATAAGTTTCGTATAAAGCCACCGAGTTCGCTTAACGCTGACCATATTGGGTATATTTTAGTTTCAATCAACACTAATCAATTTCTGTTATTAACAGCATTCAAAGCACGCATCTACTATTTTAACATAACAATATATATAATATCCAACCCATCGTCAATTTTAAATAGTTTTCTAACTAAATAGTATTAAAAGGTTGTTAAATCTGTATAAATGTATCAGTCACAGTTTTAGTTAAATAGTTTTCACTCGCAGAAAGATTCTATAGTGAGACTTTATAGATCTGAATTGAGTTGTAATACGTATAATACATAAGATACGTATGTAGAGAAACTTTATTTTACATACAATGACCTGTTGGATAAAATTATTTTTGATAGCAAGTAAACAACAATAAATACCCAGAAAAATAACTAAACGTTTGATGAATTACATAATATAATAAATACCTAAATATTTTTTGGTTTATCTATAATATTGTATACAATTATTAAAATAATCCCTATTTTTTTAAATAACCCTTCAAGAATGATAAATTACAGCACATTTTTAGATCATGATCTATAAGGGCACACAAGATAGAGAAATCTAAATTTTTTAGTGTGTGTCTATATTCTTACTCTATGGGTGTGTGCGCAGGTAGGTACCTATGTTTAATGTTTATACCTATCTATGTAATAGGTCGATAATAAAGGCGGGTTGCATGAAAAATGCATGAATTTAATAAATTGTTCACAACAATTTAGTACACCAATCATATGCCACTAAATCAAGGGCCATTAACTTACTACTGATTCAGTAAATATTTCGTGATTATAAATGCAGCCAGACTTATAACTATAAATTATACAAACCTATAAAAAAACATATAAACATATTGTATATGTTCATTAAAAAATTAGTTTTATTTATTTGTATGTATTTAATAGTCTCTATATTTTAGAGATAGCATATATTTATGGATTTATAATTTATCACGCACTCTAATAATATAGGTAGGTATTGGGAAAAATATTACATATTTTACTGAAATTGTATATTCGTATACTTACCTAGGTATTTTTTTGTATCGTACTTTCTTCATTCTTGCTGTCTGACATATTTATTGTGGCTCAATAGAGAGATTTATTGAATTCATTTACGTTTGAAAATTATTACTATTTCCTAAGTCATACGTATTGATTGCAGTTGCTTAATGACATATTTTAGTAAACAATAGTTTATTTTTAAATATTGTATTCAATATTCAGGACCGTGGTTGCCAAATTTAAACCACGGTTAAAATGGTAGATTGCTTTCTTCCGTGACCGCCGATGGTTTCTCTAAGACCGCCAAACGGTCCGATTAACATCAAAACAAAACCGTTTTCGCTTTAGCGTAAATTATTGTTGTGAAGGGTGACATAATTTCGGCAAAACAATTCGTCCATAATATTAGATTAATTTATGAGCTACAGCAAAATGAGTGGGCTCTTTCCAGAGGATCATAGGAGTTAAGGAGTAAGGATCATCAGGGTAAGATGCACAGTCACCTACATGTAAATTATTTAATGGCTTATCTCGTATAATGAGATGACTCTACGAATGTTACTTAGAATGTGTTGTGGTTTATTTAAGGGTCACCTTATTTTATTTTAGCTGGTGTTATTATTTTTTATGGGACAAAATATCATACCATTTCTCCACAATCAAATATATAACGCAAAACATATAACACAAAATATAACGAATGTTAATCCATCTAAATTTTTTATTGTATTCATTTAATTTATTTTAATTGGCTTTTAATTTTTCGGACCATTTTTTTTAGAGCGTTCTATTAAGATTTATAATATTGTTAGTGCATTAAGTCGTATTTTTTCTTGTTTTTTTTTTAAAGCATTTAAATCAAAGATGACGAGAAAACAATGCATATGTATATCTATGTCTCATGTATCTATGCATGTCGCTCGTCGTATGACAAAATAATTGTAAACAGACATTAGACTACAAAATTAAATACTGCTAGTATAATCAAATCAAAATAATGACTCCGTTCAGTTTCCATATTTTTGGTGTGCCTATTGTGTGAAAAATATGCTATTTCTAAATCAACTTCTCAAAGGGAAGGTCAGAGCTATATTCTTACATTATTGTCTATATGTTCATTGTTGAATATTTGTATTTAATTTAAATATTTTAAATTGCCTACAAATCTCACTATACGTCTACAAAAATAGTTTAAACAACTTGGTAGGACCCAGCATTAGGGGTTCACCTAAAAAAACTAAATTAATATATAAGCTTAATTCAATTATAGAAAAACATAACACAGTGAGTTTCGCTTAATGTGATCACTGGTTTATAGAATCAACCGTTTATTTGAATCAAAAATGAAAATCCCAAACCAAAATGTATGTTACTGAAAAACCTAACGTAATTGACCTTTTATTAGAATCACTAAATACCGTATAATTGAATCACTTTCATGAACAATCTTAACGTTTTAATGGTATTTCAAACTGATTAATTATAAAATTAATTTTATTTTTGAACTTATTAGTATGACAGTATATCGTTGTACGTTATTATGTTATTCAATTATCTTTGTGCGTTGTGTACTTGTGTCATTTATTATGTATGTTACAGTAAATATGTGTAACTGTATAAAAAGATTGAATCATGAAAAAAATGTTGTTAATGTTTTATAGAATCAACCGGTTAATAGAATCAAAATGACCTGCACCAAAGTGATCACATTAGTAAACGGAATCCACAGACCCACAGTATTGTGAAAACAGAAACCGTCAACGAAGTAAAAAATAAAAATGCTTGTCGATTGCGGCTTTCCATTCGACAACGGCTACGGCAGCGACATCTGGCTGTGCGGCTAGCGACTGCGCCGAGAATGTCAATATGTCCTCCGGTAGAATGAGATTAGGCCGCACGCGTTGTTATCGCACTTTGGCTGCAGTAGTGCAGTGTTAACCGCACAGAATCCGCGTAAAGTTCACCGTCGCCAATCTTCCGCTTCTTCTTCGCAGTTCTCATAGTAATTTTCTAATTGTTCATGGTCACCTTGAAGTTATGCGGCGCGCGCGTCGACCAGAACCGTTCGTGTTAGCCGTCTGTGGTCGCCGTCCGGGCTACAGTGTTGTACGTATTGACGCTGTCCAATGACCACCAAAAACGGTAGCAACATCGTAGTCGAGTGGCTTCGGTCCCTGCACCTGGGCCAGTACGCCGATTCGTTCTTGGACAACGGGTATGACGATCTGGAGATCTGCAAGCAGGTCGGCGACCCCGATATGGACGCTATCGGCGTGTTCAACCCGTCTCACCGCAACCGGCTGCTGCAGTCTGTTCGCACACTGCGTGAGGAGGGCGCAGCCAGTGTTTATTTCACTCTCGAAGAGTCCGCCGCGATACAGGAGGAATGTAAGTATTCCACCTCCAAAGAGCAATGCGCTCCCAGCCCTGGCCACTCGTCGGGCAGCAGTACGCAAGAGCTTCAGCAGGTACATTATGATGAGTACGAAGAAGGAAAAGCTGAACTAGTCAGGATACCTAAACTTCAGTTGAAGTTATTGCTTAAGGACAAATTACTACAAGATGGCATTCGACTCAGCTCTCAACCATACACTACTCAGGTAAGTGTCACCTACACCTATTATATTATTTCTCTGCCGAATTAAGTTTTATATTTTGTTACATGTCACCTGTACACTATTGATTAGTAGGTAGAATCCAATGTGTAGGTTGATTGAATTCATTCTCAAGTTATTGTAATACAGTCAGTGTTTAATATACACCTCTAATTGTCATATAGACTATAGAGTATGTCCAGTTAGCATAGTTATAGGAAAATGTTTATCTGGTCCAATACTGTCTGTGTTATGGACATATAACATTTGTTAAACAACATTTTTATAAAAATAGATATCAATTTCTAAAAATTGATTGTATTTTATGAACAATTCTTTAAGCATTTGTAGTTTTTTGGATGGGTGAAGAACTATTGAAAAAATTATTTTGCATTGTGTCTTTATTTTGAAATCTGAAAACTGAATGAGAATAATTATTATATTTTATAGTGTAGGTATCCATTACCATTAGGCAATGACAAACATCCATTTAAATATTCCATATATTTTGTCTTTTTCCAGTGACAAAACCTTTAACCATACCTACATGCTTAATTATTTAATTTCTTCATTATATTGTTTATATTACTAAGGTATCCCAATAGTACCAGTACCAGTCCTAAAAAAAAATGTGTGTATTGGGTTTTTGATATGCTTATGATATATTTTCCTTTGAATACCACAGATATTGAGATGGTATTTTTGTTAAAGAAATGTTGATAGATGTTTACTCAGTTAGTGATGTTGCAATGTATATTATTTAGTAACATACAGAAAATAGAATTATTTTTTTTAGATTTTAGAAAACTTCTATAAATGTATGTTGTATAAAAGTTTAAAATACTTCTGTATTAACATAAAGTGAAAAAAACAATATCAGTTAGTACTTGAAAACATCTAAACTACTCCTCCATCTGCTTTCTTATAATATGATATTGCACTGGTAAAATATCAATTGAACAAAAATCGGAAGAATATTAATTTGAAATTGGGGGTCTAGATAAAAGTACAAATTTCGTATTTATTTTGCTGATTTAAATACTCCTAGGATCCTGTGATAATTAAAAAATATAAGTAGGTACTCTCATTACATTATTTATACTAGTTAGATACTAAGGTTCCTACTTATATACTTTTATTTATTTTATAAATTGCTTAAGAGGACGTAACATATTTTGTTGTATCTGTGCAGAACAATTAGTGCGTAATATACCAAATTTACGCTCAGTAGATCATGTATAGCAAATTGATTTTAAATTTTGAGCGACTCGACCTATTATGAACCGGCAGGTATGAATATTATCTGTGTTAGTATGTGGTTTTTTACGATAGTTCACATTTTTAGCAGGTTTTTCTTATTTAATATAGGGTAAATTAAAAATACTCAACCTCGTTCATAACTCACTTAAAAACTAAATTATCGTAAAAAACACACATAGAAAACCAGATTATGTTTTTACCATCAAGTTTCATAATTCACTCTAATTTTTAAACTAACGAAGCTAAACGTGATCTGATGAGCATAAATGTACCATGTTACGCACTTGTAAGACAACAAATGCCCGTGTAGAGCTGTTGTCTTAATAAAATGTGATGATTAATTAGTTTTTAATATTTTATATCAATGGAATTTTTCCAAAAAAACTGTTAAATGTTTACCAAAATTCACAAAATCTGTTGGTAATTGATTTGTTATCTGCATCGTAGATTACCTAGATATTATTGATAATAATTTACTAATAAGTGTAATGTCATCATGTAGGTATTTACGTGTAGATATTTATTTGCAGGTAGTTAATATAAAATACAATTTAAAAATTAAATTATATTCTCTATTTTCAAAAACTTAGTACGTTAAATATTATATTGATCCGAACCATTCATCTATGCAGTTCGAACTACTGCTCAGAATTTAAATAAGAATATCAAAACATTAAACATTCAAAAACTTGAAAATTGAAATTAATTGTATGGAAACACCGATTAATATGTTAAAATTAAATATTATACATTTTTATCATACTTTTCACTATAATCGTTTTCGAGCACACTCGTCACTAAATTATGTTAATTTTCTTTTACGATAGTTCAACTTTAAAATTTTATTTCGGATAATATGTATTTGTTAGTATAGAAAACATGTGTGCCTAGATATTTTATTTTTCTCGATTCCTAAATTGTTTTCTACATATGACTAGAAGGATTTTTAGTTCATTACTATATTTTTATACGTTACGTAAAAATATAAAATACGTTTCTAGTTTCTATAATATCCAAACATAATTAATCGAAACTGTAGTTTATTAATTAAATAAATTATCAATCCAATTTTAATGAATACAACCGTTGTCTTGGTTTCTATTTTTTGTTCGTTTTATTTAGACATTTAGTAAATGTTAATATTTTTTTGTCATCAATGATCACGAAAAATAGAATAAATATACAATTTCTTGCTTAAGTGATAATTTCCTTTGATTATTGTCTATTTCAACAACCAGTCATCATTTTATCAGTTTAAATCTTAACGTTTTGTCTGATTCTACTCTTTTAGTTTTTATACTTGCAAACCACTGGCGCCATTTCAAATATTACATTCTTGTTTCTAATGCACTTGGATATTTTATTTTGTAATGTACCAAAATGAAACTTGTATTGTTTTAACAATAAGAGAAATATTAACAACTTCTAAAATCATATAATTAAAAATACAGACAATGATAGGTAGTTTGTTAAGGTTTTTTTTTGGTATTATTATTTAACCCAACGTAAACGTACTTTGTCATACTTACTTTTGTTACAAAAATGTTACATTTTTTATAATTATTTACGATTATTTAGATTTACATAAAAAATTATATTTTGCACTAAGTAGGTACCTATCATACGGTATAATTTAAAAACCACAAAAAAAAACACTTTTCTAGCCTCAAGGGATCTGTTACATTTCCGTTTAATTTTTTTCACTCATTCCAAATTTCCAAATGTTATAAGTGGTTCAAGAATTGTAATAACTGTGAACTATGTGTATTAAATAATCATTGAGTTTTTTTTCCTCTTTTAATTCACTGTATTAGTGTCTAATTGCTAGTCCCTCAAACACGGATCTCGAAAACCAGTCTGTCAGCTTTTTTCATCTATTGAACATCCATGTCGTTTGTGAAAAAGAAGCTGCGGCTTTGAAGAAAATCTTGGATACTGCTTATGTTATATGACTCCCCTCTTCAGCCTGTAATAACAATTGCATTGTAGACTTTTGACCATCTTTGGAACTTGTTCGCTGATATAAATAATTAATATGAGCATTAAATGTATCATGCGCCTATGCCTGTAATGATGATACACATATTCATTACATTATAATATTTTATTGTTTATCATATTATTCCTTTAGGTATATGCGTAAATTGTTCACTGTTGATTGTTTTTTCTGATTCATTTACCATCATAAATTTACAGCGTGCAAAATGTTTTAAAATGACGTTAAATTCGATTTTGTAAGGTATCAATGTTATATTATTTCCTTGTCGAGAAAGTCGGTCGCATTCCATCTGTAAAAAGGTTCTTTATATATTAACTGAGAGATGAGACATATTGAAGTTATTGATCTCAACGAATGATAATAATGGATAAATTGTGTTTTCATAAAAGTCGATACTCTTTCCAACGGTGTAGCAACATCTGTCAAATATCATGCAAATAATATCTGTATTTGTGCGACTAATTTTTTCACCGGAACCTTTGTTGACAGCCTTCATTGGAAAGACGGATTATTTGTCACTACTCACTAGCTTTTTCTAAAAAGAGGAATCTTAAATCACTTGGTTTTCTCTTCATTTTTTTAAATTAAAAATAGAAGATTAGCTCAATTGTTTAAAAACTAAATACATTTAGCATTTGAACATTAAAAAATCTGGGTTTTATCGGTTGATTAGAATCGGTTAATCGAAATTGGTTAGGATGAAAACAAAATATACTGCTATGTTACAATATTTACAGGAGTACCTAATGTAAATATTTATGCTTTTGGAAGTTATACAAATAATGAACCGATATGTGAACTTATGAAATAATATATTTGTGTAGATACTTCGAAAAAAAATATTTTGTTGAATAAATGAACTTAAAATGGAATCTAGTCAAACGATTTTCAACTGAAAAATCTTAAGTTCACAAACATTCTGTTTGTAAATCCTTTATTATTGTCATAAACTATTGTCTAACCTTTTAATGTTGAATACTATCACTTAAAAAACAGGTTTCATTAGGATTTCGAACAACTATTATACATATTATAACTGTTTAATACAGGTGTATAATGATAATAATAATATGCTCTTTAACGAACTGTTTTAATTCCTAAGAAAAGTGAATAAATGATTAAATGAACAATATTTATCTTTTAGTTTTGGCTCACCTATTTTTTCGTCCACATTTTTATTTATATTTGAGCGGAGCGATGAATGTATTGATTTTACAATAGTGTGTGTTTTTATTTTAATTTTTTTTTGTACACGGTAAATAGTCGAAATAATTTTCATTTTCAGTATTTCTTCCGGTGGGAAAGTGAATCTAGTTGAAGCATTCGAGAGGTCAAAAATTGCCTTCAGTTTTCAAAAGCACCTAAAACAAAACAAAAAAAATTCGAAAAACGGAAATTTTTAATAAAATCGATTTTAGTTTTTGACGTATTCTAAAAAAATGACCACAAATAGGTTAGATACATGTAATTTTTACAGAATATTTATACTAGCGTTTTCTATACTCTGAAATATTTTCAAAATATTTTGACTAATTTTGAGCTATTTATGCACGTATAAATGTTCGATCGGTCAAAAAACTTGAAAATGTAATACTAGGTTCCTGTTAACGTACGTTTTAAAATGTTCAGTTTTTTCTTCTATACATGTCAATAATATTTTATTTGTTTGTAAAAAAATCTTAGAAAGTTAATTAAAGACTCCTGGAATATCGTTACAAATTTACAATAGCAGTTGAAAAATATTAAAAATGGATAGGCATGATTTTTTTTATAAGCAATTAAAGTTATTTCGTATTTAAAACTTTATAAAATGTTCAACTTTTATAACTAAGGATTGAAAATTCAAAACAACGTTAACAGTTAATTCAATTAATAATATATTCAACATAATAAATAACAAGTAATATATAACATATTGTAACTTGGGTATTATTTAACAAATTAAATACAATTTTTTTAAAAAGAAAATATAATATAATTTTTTTACAGATACCCTGGTAAATACCTATTAAATATTTCCACAGAAAAAATCAAAAAAATCGAAAAAAGTAAAAATAAATTCTAATTGTAACTATTTATTTAATACTTAATTGTAAATTAGGAATAATAATATATTTTGTAAGTATTACATCCTTTATTATGTTTGTTTTTAGTGTCAGTACCTAGTATCACCTTCGAATGTAGATTAGTTACCTACCAACTTTTTATCTCAATATTTATTATTCTAACTATTAATCAGTTATCGATAATCAGTTCAATCATAGATAAAATGTTAGTTCAATAAAAATTGTGAAAGTAATTCATTGCTTGTATGTATTATAATAATATGTTCATGTTATATTAATAACCTGCAGCTATTATGAATACATTTGTGTGTTAAAACTACCTATTGTGTTTTTAGTAAACAAATTAAATAATATATTTTTTTCATTTAATAAAATTAAATGTGTACGGAAATAGGGTAAATAATTTGTGCGAATTTCTTTAAATGAGTAGCCAATAATAATGTATTAAAGTTTAAAAGTCTGGATTACCCCAAAACTGTCAATAATTGTTTAAAGCTGTTTTTTTATTCCGTAAGCTTACACAAAATATCTAGATAATTTGATAAATAATGATCTCTAAATACGACTAAATAGTACCACCCGTGTGAAATTTCCCAATTTAAGGAGAACATAATGAAACTTGAGCTTTCTCACTGACCTAAAAAAAGGAGTAAAATATATGCTTGTAATATAAGTTATTAATATATTTTAAAGCATCCAGGTGCAATTAATTTTAAATTATTTTGTTTATTTTATTAAATGGCTTATTTCCATTTCTAGACATTTTAATATACGATAATATTAGGTAAGGTACCTACTTATTATTTTCAATAGCTTAAATATATTATGTTTCGTTCATATTTATAGTGCATATTATATTTAAATTGATGGGTTCAATTCGTATAACCATTACATTAAATTGAAAGACGTTTTTTGGATTATTAAAAAAAAGTTTTACAAACTCAGATAACTTTTCATGAATTGAATGAAATTCAACTGAAATGGGTTTACGAAATGGGTTTGGCGAAGATTTCGATTAAAAATATCAGGATTTCGGCACACTTAAGGGTACTTTTGTGATTTTTACTTCGTTATTTTCTTTACTTCCAAATTCTGATAGAACGTGTGTATACCATACTCTTTTTGTGTATTTATATTATAATATAATATGATGATTAAAACAATTTGTATTATTTATGTCTATTATTAGTCCATACCAAGATGAATTGTCATAGTTCGAAAGTACTTATATTTATGACTCCTAAAATTTACCATATAATCATTCTAATCTCTATACCAAAATTATTGTACTCACTTCGTCTTTTTTATATTTGTTCATTTACGTTAAGACTAAATTTGCATGATATCACCTTAATTTTGTGTGTAAAGATCATTAAATTAAAATTCCTAAGACATTGTGATAGAAAGTGATCAATAATTTAGCAGTAATTTTCTACAGTATTTCCCTTGAGAATATAAAGTATATATTTTGTGTCCTAAATTCTTAAGACTAAAAGTTAGTGTCTTACATTTCTAGCTTATAAGTTTTTATTTGATAATACTCCTTTCAATTATTTTAAATATAATGTATTTTGTTTTATAACAACAATAATACCTAATCTAGTAAATATAAAATGTATACAATTTATACGTTTTCCTGCGGTCGTCTGTATAGTTTCTGAATAATGATATCTATACTTATGAGAGGTTTCAAATTGTTAGGATCTTTTAAGTTAAGTTAGAATAAAAGACGGTTAATTTTGTTAAAATTTTGAAAACTTAATTTTACAATAACTACAAATTGTATGACAATTTAGCTGACGATAACAATTTTTATATATGCTATTTTTAGCCTAGTCATGCCCTCAAAGATGTAGTGTAAAGTAATGGGAAATAATAATAATGGAAAAAGCCTAAAAAATGTTGAAAAATATACCTATAATTTTATATATTTAATTTAATAATCGGTAAATGTTTAAAGTCTCAATAGAAGTATTATTTTTTGAATTATTACAACATGATTAAAAAATAGTTTTTTTCATATTACCTGATAGTCACTTATAATTTATATATACTTTTATGAAATCTCTTATCTAAACAGTCGTTACTTGAAACTTTTGGAGCTTACCTTGTTTCTCCCCATAACGATAGCAAACAAACTAACTAAAACAAAATAAAACACGTTGTAAAATATTTTAGGTTTTTATGTAGATACAATGAACATACGTAATATTTATTATAAAATTACTTAAACTTTTGGGCTTCCTAATTTTTTTTATTCAACTCTTAATTACTTTGTACACCAATATTTTTGTTTATCTTGTTTTATTTTGGTTTATATTTGTTTTCAGTTACTATCCTAATCTAACCTTTCCTTATCTAATATGTAATAGTTATTAATCCATTTCAGTCATCACTCGATGTTTGTAGGTGCGTAAGCATGCTCTGTATTAAATTTTTGTATTTTTGTATTTTTGTATCGGTGAACGAAATACTCCGCACGTGTTATAATGTAAATTATGTTTACGTCTTATACTGGCTGATGATGCCATTTATTTTTCTAATGTTTAATTGTTATAAAATAATTATATTATTAAATCATATTATTATTATTAATTTAGGTCAAAACTTACGCCAAATGTAAAAATTATTTGACAGTAAGATATTTTTACTTTTAGAAATTTAAATAGAGTAATAACAAAATGTTTTTCTTTTATACATTTTAATAATTTAATTTAAAACAATATTTAGTAGTACTTTGTTCTTTTTTAAGTAAATAAAGTCAAATATACATACAATACGACATTGATTTTTGAATAAACTAAATTGGTGTATAAAATACACCTCACGTGTTATAATTGAAAAAAAATTGTGCGTGTATAGTTAAGGGTTAATACTTATCCTGCTGGAATTCATACAGTGTGATTATTTTTGTTAGGTCATGCTAAATTCATCTGTCTGATTACGTTTGTCGACATAAGGTTTTCTTTGATGAGTTAAAGGTAAATAACACATTCATTTTAAATGTTTAACTCTCCCAGAACTCTCCTTAGATTTGTATTTTTATAAAAGCATCTATTTTTAATAGTATACGCGGGTCATTAACTTAGTCATTTTGAAATTGTCACTCTGTTGTACATTAGGTGTCTTGGAGGTCGTTGTAATGGATGGTATTCAATTTGAATTCAATAATATCATATCATTGTATACAAAAAACAATGCTGAGCGGAGAAGATATGTCAATCTAGGAAATGTTATATTGCTATTAATTATTTTTTATATTGTAGCCGGTTAGTTAAATTAATATTATTCTTAAATTATCAGTGATGCTGGAAAAATATTAAATATAATTACTTAAAGTTGGGCTGTTTTGGAACCGAATTACAACAGAATGATGGACGTTATTCTTTGTGTTAATATCCAATCTTATCCAAGTTTGAACTTAAAACGTCTGTAAAAATAACTGAATTCATATATTTTTTAGATTTTTCAGTTACGGGAAAAACTGCTTAAGTGAAACCTTGTTTTAAATTTTCAATCCTTAGCTATAAAAATTGAAAAATTGTATACATTTTTAACTAAAAAATCATTTTCAATTTTCAATTTGATAATTATTGTCAACATTTTAACTTTAAATGCTTATAAGAATTTTTTTTAACTGCTATTGTAACAAGTTATCAAGAATCTTGTATTCAATTTGCGTGCTTGTTGACCCAACCAATACAATTTTATTGACATTTATAGAAAAAAAATGAAAATTGAAAATGTTCGTCAACAGCTTGAAACGAGTCAAAATATTTTGAAAATTTTATAAAGTATATGAATTGATGATATAAACATTTGATGTACATTTCAAGTGTCAACAGTAATTCGTTTTTGAATTACAACAAAATAAGAAAATCGCTACAAGAGAAATTGAATGAATATCCAATGTTGTAAAAATTGTTGATAAACATAGACAAACTTGTAAGGAATCTTGTGTTAAATTTTTAAATCTTATATATAAATAGAACATTTTTTATGAATTTTTAATTAAATATAATTTGCTAATTTTCGTGATTTTTACGAATTTTGTCAAAATTCTAAGTTTAAACGCTCGTAAAAAATTATTGTGGATTTACGCTCAACTTTTTTTTAAAATTTCCTTTAACAGCAACTTACAAGGAACCTTGTATTACATTTTCAAGTTTTTTGACGGAGCTAAAATTTTTTATCGACATGAGTTAAAAAAAAAAAAAAATAATAATCGAAAATTGAATATGCCTATAAATAGTTCAACACAAATCAAGATATTTTGAAAATTGTATGGTGTATAGAAAATGATTACACAAATATTCAGTGAAAATTGCATGTATCTACGGTCATTTTTGTTAGAGTTGTACTAAAAACTAAAATCGATATTTTTGAAAAATTGTTTTGCCTAAAAATTCCCGTTTTACCTTAATTTTTTGTTTGTTTTTCCTGTTGCTTTTGAAAACTATTGGGAATTTAAAATATTGACCTCTCGAATGCACCAACTAGATTAACTTTCCTACTAGAAAAGTTGCTATTGAAGAAAATCCACGCAATTTTACTGCAAGAAACCGTGATGACAGAGACAAGAAAAAAAAAAATATAAAAACACATCATTGTAAAATCAATACATTCATCGTTCCGCTCAGAATCTAAAATAGGCTTACCCAAACATGGCAATTTATATAGATACTATATCATTACTAGTCATTCGAATAAGCATAGCACATTATATTTTGCTTAATTATGTAAATTAAGTATGTATAGAATAACTTACTAAATACTTAACACTAAGTTTCGTAAAATAAAATAGTGGCATTGTGAAATCTTGTTTTTACAGTAGGTGCGTGATGCGTCACATATGTTCATTGGCCCTAACTTATTGTCACGAAGTTAGTGCATAATGTTTGACAAACAGCAGCATGCGTTTTTGTACTTATTTATAAGGTCGCTATGTTTAATGTTATTTGATTATTGTCAGTTAACTTATTATTACTTACTTATATATCAGTGACGTATATGGAAATTATTTCCACCATAGACCAATTCAATTTTAGGTTCGGGAGTTATAATTATGACATAAATATATAGTACCTACAACATGTTTTAATTGAACTTGAAATATCATTATGGGTCCTAGTCCAGCCCCTCACCCTTCCAACATATATCATTACCAAAATGTGGTAGGGGACTGGTTAAATTATCATTACCCAAACAGTAAAAATTGAACATAATATAATAATTTAATATTATTGTTATAGGTAACTTATAATATATGATTGTTATTGTATTATAATTTATATTTTTTATTTGCCATTTCATAATTATTATCCTACTCTAGTTAACATCTGAAAAAAAATTTGATTCTATAGTTAAACGTATATGACAAAAATGGTGACAATTATATGGATAAATAATTTAAGAAATATACGCATGTCCAAAAATAATATTTTGAAAAAAGTTTGTTACCTATTACGTTTTAAATTAATAAACTCCAAAAAAAAAATACTAATATTTAAAAAAATTCAAAAAAATAAACTACTTGACTTAAAAAAATGATTTTACCATCAGAATTGTTTTTATAATAAGATTTAAAAATTGTCTGTTTTGAAAGTGTCAAAAAAATTTGAATCAAATTCTTAGATTTCTATTTTCAGTTTCAAAAAATAAAAATGAAAAAATGTATACTATTAAATGTATAGCTTAAATATCTATAAATTATATTAGAAGAAAACTATTTTTAGTTTAAAAATTATACTATTATACAATTTTAAATATTGATCTTAATAAAGTTATTGTATTAGTCAGTTCTTTCTGTTACATTCTGTAAAGTGTATATTGCCTATCGTTATTCCACTTTCCTATCTGGTTTTGCCTTATATAAAAATGCAAAAGTAGAGTGTTTGCATGCGACATATATTGTGTACATAACACGGTATGACTAGACAATTAATCTGAAGGCATTGGGTGGGTTTTAATGTATTCACGCTAAAGGGTCGGACATAAATCCCGGAACCTCTTATCGGAAGCCTGTCCCTTCCGGCTTTCTTGGAACGCTGATAGTGTCAAGATAGCTCTGCTTTGGTCTTTAAGCCTTTACACGCTTCGAAAATTTCAGTACCAAACTAAAGAGAAAATCGTTCAAACTGCTCGTTCGCACAATACGCAAAAGTACAGTTTTACCCAAGTTTTGTCCAATGAAACCGCGAATGTTGCGTTAGCATACCTAATTAATTAATATTATAGAACAAAAAAAAATATAAATTGTAGGTACCTATTTATAACTCATACATTTAATGCATAATTTAGCTACTCGCAAAGTAGCAACTATTGATATTAAACTATATTATACTATTATTATATTATTAAAATTATATATACTATTGATATTCACCGTATTTAGTTTTTCAATTATTTCTTACTGGAATGAACTAATGCAGTTATGTTGATTGTAGATAGATTACCAGTTATTGATTCTTGATTACATTTTAAATTTAATTTACAAATTATTCATCGTCTAAATGACTTAGGTAATACTGTACAATTTGTTACCTATTACCTATTAAATTGTAAAATTAATGTAAGTGTACCTATACTACCTAGATACTTATACTTTATTTTTACATAACTCAATAAATAGGTAGTGTTTAAACGATTTTAACTATAGTTTCTAGAAACTTCAGAAAAAAACATTTTTATTTATTCAATACACTAATGTAGTAAAGAATTTTTTTTGAATAATAATTGCGTATTATAGACGTGTAAAATACATTATTATAATAAAATGTTTAGTTAGACGGTAGGTTTAAAATGTGTTTTAATTGTTTTACTAATGATAGATTATTTTTAATTTAAAACGAAACAGAATGTACTAAATGTGACCGCTCTGCTTTAATTTTTTTTTACTTAGCTTCGCGCCACTACCATTGCGCTGGATGAATATTTAAATAGATAATAGGTACCTATTAAAATATTTTTAAAGAAGAGAAATGTTGAATCATGTTTTTTGTTCCTATTTTTATACTGATAAGTTAGTTGTCAAATAACTGTATTATAAAAATTAATTTTGTCTTTAAAGACAAAAGCACTCTCTTATGATAAGATAATTATTATTATATTTAAATAAAATGATAATCGTTTTAGACTCAAGTAAACATTTTTTTTTTATTAATATATATTTATAATTCGCATCTCTTTTGTGTTATTGTTAGTGAATAATAATGACGGCGAGTGTTGTCTTTGATATTTAAAGGTATTGTTAGTTATTTAAGTAATTAAAATGTAAATATCTTTGGTCGAAAAAAGTTAAACGTCTAAAAATGTATTCATTCAACAGGAATATAATCGAGCATTGCAGTAATATATTTTCAGCTAATTTAATTATTTTCTGTAAAGTTTTTAATTTCGTAGTCTACTTTTAGATTCTGAACCTAGGGATGCTTGAAACCTTGTTTCACAATGAGATTTTTTTTGTGTCATTACACTTTATAGCAGTAAAATTGCTTCAATCATCAATTTTGAAGGTGGTTTCTGGTATGAATTGGATCTAATTGTGGTACTCCATTACAGTGGTTTACTCTATGACGAGGTACACTCAACAACTAATATTTATACAGCAGAGTGACTTTTTCTATTAAAACTGTTAATATTATTTCACCTAGATATTTTTGGATCAATAAATATTATCCAGAATATTACCTATAGTTTTTAAAATAAGTAGGTAAGTAGTATCTATACTATAGGTACCTAGTTTGTTTGGACGTTTAAAATAATTTAAGGTAAAAGATAAATAATAGTAATAATAATAATTAAGCCCATTATAACAATTTTTACTTAAACAAACATTTAAAAAATAGAATTGTCGGTGTATGTAATATTAGTATTAAACTCAAAATGCATGAATGAAATACTCTTATTGTAATTTTTAAATATCATTCATATAAAAACTGCTATATTCTAGTTTTGCGGATAGTGTCTTGTAATGATGTACTTAATTTGTGTACCATTTGAAAAATGTTGATAATGTGACTCAAGAAAATGATGTACAGAAAAATGAAACATATATACATTTAGAACACGTATCATCAAATGTTGTCGATTTTTTTGATAGTAACTAATCAACTTTGAACCCACCAGAAGAGCCAATTAACAGATCCTTTTGAATTTTCGGCTCCAATAGCAAAAAAATAAAAAAAAGAAGAATATGACGTGAGGGTTATATTTGTACTACACACGAGTAAACTAATCTTCTACTCTAGGCACGTAAACTTCACAAATGACAGCTTAGGGTCTCCGGGGAGATTGAACGAGGGCGGCAGTGGCAGTAGCTATAGTAGTGTAGCAGCAAAAGCTAACAGAAACAAAATTATTATTCGACGATAGTATTCTGGGGCCTGCTGATAAATTTGACCCCGGCGCATACGGCAATCGTAAAAATTAATCCTAACACTTCGTGTTGTATAGCGCCACCGTCACCCTCCGCCGACTCGACCGGCCGTCACGTAAAATGTCTGCAGATGTATTTACATTATTTACAAAACGAACGCCTTCGTCTCTACTCTTATGCAGCAGCAGTGCAGCACACTCCCAATGGTATTAGGCCTTAAAAAAAACAAATTGCACGAATACAATTATAACTATATGTATTGAATAATATACTATATAATAATATATTGTTGAGTATATTGTAATGTGTAATATATTAAAAGGATTTTGGAGAAGGTGGGTGAGTATCTCGGACTAATAAGAAGAGGCTGGGCAGAGGTCCTATAGGTTTATAGAGCTAATCAAGACGACCCGTTATGCATATAATTGGAAAGTTACTGCGATGATTAGACTGTGGGGTTGGCAAGAAGAGATGGGGATGCGCGGGGGTCTTTTTCCGCCACACCTTTGTCGGTAATAATATTTCTGCTTGACATTTTGCAAACTGCTCTTTCGCCAGTAGCAACCTTCATTACTAAACATATAATGTATAAATGCGACTAATAATAAAAGTAGGATACATGAAAATGTACATTATTTGTTTAGTTAACAGTTCACCGTGTATGTTTTGTTTTTGATCTATAGGAGTATTTTTATTGGTTCTATTTCGTCTTTAATGTGGTATGAATAATGAAAATGAAAATATCTCTGATTTCATTTAAAAATACAAATTTAATATTGATCATTGTGTACCTATACGGTATACCTTCTTGTATTTATCTAATATTTAAAACCGAGTTTTAAAGAATATAATTATGTATTACTATTTTATTTTTATTATTAATACTCAATTTGCACCAGCGAGCCAGAATGGCTAATATATGAGTATGATTTATATAAAACGAAAAGAAAACTGTGTCAAATATGTACAATTTAAATTGTCTATAGTTTTTTCTTTATTTTACGTATTTATCTATTTATTTATCACAATAATAATATTGTATTTGAAAATATAGGTTACACTTTACGAGAGATATTTTTTTATCTATAATCTATTTTTAAATTCAAACTTCATGGTAAGAATTTTATACTACTTTTAAAATTATACTTTAAATATTTAATAATTTATGGTAACAATAATATCGTTGAATAACAATATCATGCATGTCGTTTTTACATGTTTGGTAAAAAAAATGTTTACCTTCGTCGTGATATTGGTAGATATATATCAGATATATACAGTAAGATATTAAATTAAATTTATTTTTCATTAGAAAACTAAATAGATTAATGAATAATATTAAATATATTTTATATAGTGACCTATGTATTAATAAACCATCATTTAAATATATTGTTGCTAAAATCAAACTACTACATATTTTTAAATTCTGAGTAAAATGATGATTGTGTGTTTTTTATTTTAGTAGAAATATATTCAACTTTGAAGGAGGTTTCTGGTACCTAGCAAATTGAATCTAGTTTGTACTTTGGGAGACAAAGAGTAGTAATTAAAAAATAAATAACTATGGACTTGACATTTTTACCAAATATTGATATTGATATTACCATTTACTCGACTTGGTCTTTTTAAATAGATATTTCTAGTTCAAATGTTATCGAAATTGTTAATTTTAATGATCAATAACGATTGATTTTAGTTATTTTATTGTAATATAAAAAATATTATTAGCAGAACTTTTTACCATTACGTTTATTATTATTTACTATTACACTTAATGATATTTTCAAAATATTCAGATTAATTGTATGGTATTTATGCTACGAATCTATTCACGCCGTTTACGCATGCATCTGTGTATTGACTTATAACTTATAATTTAAGTTAATAATAGTTACCTAGTAATATTAGGTACTTATATAAAATAATATCATAATTATGATTATATTATATGTGCTATCTAATTTTACTTTTTAGCCATGATTAGTTAAACCTACCGTGTTACTTATAGAAAAATACATTTATAACACACATACAAATATTTATTGGTATAATAAAATATTTAAATATTCTTAGTAATATAAGCTAATAGACAGTCTCTGCTCGACATTATTTTTTGTATGCAGTGATTTATTTTTTTTTAAATTAATATATATAAGCAGAAACCTACTCGATAAAGTGTAAAAAATGGACACTTACAGCAGCATGATTTTCTTGGTTTTAAAATTGTTTTCCAATTTTTAATGCATAGGTAATATTAAAATGTTTTAGTATATATATATTAATTTTATAAAGAAATTAAATTGTATGTTTGTTATAGATAAACTCAAAAACCGATTTAAAAATTGTTTTCACCATCACAAAGCTAGACTATAAAAGTAACATATGCCGTATTTTATTTTAAAAATAATTATAGATCTTTATGAAAATCCGTAATCTGTAAGGTTTACATATTAGACGTAATCTTTACAAAAATAAACCCAGTACTAAGTAAAAATAAATGTGCAATGTTATGATTAATCTGTTAATAATCAAAATAAGGCTTAAGTTAAATTTTTTTAAAGTTTTGAACATCATTACACCGGGTATTAACTATTAACCAACTAATCTAACACAAAGTTTGAGTCATATAAGTACTGGAATTTTTTACTGGAAACGAAGTGCATTGGGTCTAGCTATCGTATATAAACAATGTACATGTACTTATAAAATTTAATGTTTGTCCGATCTCGACGAAACTTTGGGAAGCTGCCGTTGAAGCTGCAGTACCTTCCTGTGAAGGTTTTTGACGTATTACATCCTGGCGTATTAAAATCTGAACCGGGTTACACCAATATAACGCCGTATTTTGTATTAATTGATCATTTATTCTAGGTTTTGCTAGTATTTTCATACACCTGCAATATCCCATTGTCCATTTACAGATGGCATTACATTTTTAAAAACCAAGGCTCTGTGTATAAATAATGAAGTTAATGAATTAAAATATTTTTTTTAGTGTTTTGCATTTTATAGCTGAATCGGGTGGTTAACTTTTATTGAACTTGTCATTTGGTAGGATTGATTATTGTTATTGAGTACAAAGTTCAAACGTTCAAACATTTGTAGCAAAATCTAAATTACGCATTATTAAGTTTAGCGTGTGTGGTTATTGTGAATTGCGCGTGCTTTTAATCAAAAGAAATATTCTCACCCTATAGATAATAGTTAATGACACTTGTATAAACTCAGTCAAACGCAATCCCGAGTGCCCTCGAACCCCCCTCCCCTTCCGGTCCTGGTTAACCCTATATGTGTGAAAATTTAAATACATCGTCATGGTGCGTATAATTATAAATTATTATTATTTTGGAGGAGTTCTGAATTTACTATAGTTAAAAGCCACTTGTGCAAAAGTTTTTGGAACACCTTATGGCTCGCATAGTGCATACCCGACCGACCGCGTCGACGATTTGCCGGTGTGCACCTGCTGGTGGGTTAAAAAATAATAAACGAATATTCATAACTGAATTTATATTTTGTGGCACAAGTTTACTATAGTGTTTAGCTGTACTAATCGCAATGTGCTTTACTCGCGTAATTCGAGGATCGGGTATGCATATCCTTTTTTCTGTTTTATTTGAGAAAACCCATTATGTCGCATGACTTAGACAGGTTAAACATAACTCTTGGGATGTACAAAAATCGGGACATTAATTTTTTTTAGTGCTCTTAACATTACCATTTCTAATAGATTGACATTATGCTAAAAAGGTCTTCATTTTCGTGTTTTGAGACAACGAAACACCGGACATTTTCAGATTAAAACGGAATCCAAAAATATATCGCTTGAATTGTTTGAATGTTCTGTTTTTATCATTTTTTTTTATCTACATGACTACATGCAAGACAGATTGCTTTAAAAAGTAACGAAAAAGCGAAGAAAAAACTTTATGCATTAATCCGGCTTATTAAGCACGGAAAAACTACAAATTCCATTGGCACCCCGTTGGCCAAACAGGAATGAAAAAAAATAAATTTTTTGGATTCGTTTGGTGAAAAATAACGGCCGGGAATCTGGACAGAATTAATTGGTTTTATTGCAAAAAGTTCCTGTTAAACGATTTTCCGGACTCCGGCGGAGTGACATATAATAATTTTCCTTCGTCGAAAATTGTCGAGGGTTCGAAAAGACCCTCCGCCAAGGGCCTTTGCACGTTGGTCCGAAACGAATTCATTTTTATATAAGCACACGCGTATGTTCAGCGAAAAATCTCAAATTCACGCGCAACAATGGCAAATGAAAAACCGACAGGTAAACAGTCCTTTGAAATAAAGGTCGCTTACCGCTATCATTTTTCTTCGCTTTATAGTTTCCACACATTCCTGCGGCTATGTGTATATGCGCGTACACTACATTACCGCCAGATGCCCTTTTTGCGCGCGAAGGTTTCGTGCGAACGCCACAACACTACAACCCCGAGGTGAAACGACGGAAACCACCCTCTCCCTTCGTTATCATACTCGTGTTATCCTGGAAGTCCGGACCGTTAATTTATTAAACAGGATAAGTCGGCCAGAAACATAAATAACTTCTCGCGCGGGTTTCCTTTCTCTCAACATTTGCTCTCTCCCAAACACACACGCACACACACCATATAATATATATATTATATATACACGAACAGGTTGATAGGATGACACAACTATTTTCGCATGTCCGTCTGTCCGCGCATCTTAGCGTTTGTCCGTCCACTCGCCACTCCACCACCGCCGTCCTGTTAGAATTTACGACTGTTAGAACAATACCCCGGTACCCCAGTATAAAAGAGATGAGAGACTATTTTAATGTTGTTCCAAACAGCGACAGCAACATGCGACTGCGACCCGCTGCAAAGAACAAAATGAACACCACAGTCATGTTGGCCTCTTCTCTGGGGAAATTTGGTGTTGCGCTATATAACCCCCTCCCCCCACACACACACACACACTCGTGCCCACCATCCACACGGCGGTGACGGCACTCCTTTTAATGTTCACCCCGCCCCGAATGAATTTGGAATGCTGACTGAATTTTTAAATTCTGTTTTACGTAATTTTACTCACTATGGTTTCTTTCCGTAATGAGCATAATTTACGCTTTAACACGTCATAAAATATAATAAATCTCTCTGAAGTAGGTATAAGTACTCAGTGTTTTAAGATTTTTAAATGTAATGATTCACGGTACCCAACATTGTTGTAACGCATATGGTTTTTACATAATATTGTTTATTTAAAATGTATTTATTAGTTTTAAATAGCTGCTATCAAGTATTTTGAAAACAAACTTAACATTTATTCAAATTCATGAGAATTTTTATTCGATTTTAAATAGGTACTTGTGTATACTTCGGTATATCATCAATATTAACTGTAATATACCGTATTTGAAAATTTTGCGCCCAGTAATAACATATTTTCGCCCCTCCCCCCCAAAAAGAAGAAATTGATTCTTAAAATGTAAGGTATAACTACTATTTGATTTAATTTTTATTTAATATTATGTTACGGTGAGCGTAAACATATACCATTGTTACACACACACACTATGCACTATTTTTTTTAATCAAACCATTTTGATTGTTTTTATATTATAATAAAACAAATTATTATTCCATATACTATACGTTTACTATATGTAACAACTAACAATCATAAAATGACTGTGCAAGAACAAATATATGGATATAAAATACTAAGATACATAATTTGCTGAAATTTCATGGTTAAAAAATTATTAAACAGTTGTAGGATAAGGCTGCAAGATTGGTATCTTGGCGGGAATCAACTATTCAGATTTTTGGAAGGTTGTGATATTTTGGTAATTTCACGCAGTTTTATTAATACAATTATACGGATATTCCTAAACTTGCGTTAATTAATGTCAGTATTGAATCCAAGATACATTGCTTGTATACAGCTTTCCTTCTACCCAAAACCTGATAAAGCCATTAATATAACAAAAAAAAATCTTATTGTAATACCAATATTTTCATTTAGTATTCTACTAGCTAGGTAGGTAGTAAATAGCTTATTGAAAATAATCAGATTATTTAAGATGTTGTGATATGTTACTGAACTCTTGTATAGCAGTACCTATTATTATTGTCTGTTTGTCCAAGAGAAATCGGATAATAGCGGTCAAATATAAATAAAGCTGTGTACATTCTTTACCTCACACATAATTATTTTCTAAAGGTTTATTTGTGCACAAAAAAAAAAAAACGTTTATTTTCTCTGTATTCTGTTTCAATAAAATGTTAGGTTAATTTGTTTAGGGTTTTTGGGTAACGTTTAAAAAAACTTTTTTGTGGTTCGTTCGTCGCTGTAAAGATCTTTTTAACCGCGCAACGGTTTGATGGAATCGTTTATCCATTTCGTATTGCTTTTTTCGTTCATGTACTTTATTCAACCATGGAATATTTCCGGCTTTGTATTTTTGCTCCCATTTTCTAGAAAAATCGTTATCTTCATTGACGTACTGTTACAATAATACTATTATCTCGGGTGTTCTGGAGTATAGTCGTATAGACACGAGAATATTATGAAATAAGTTAAATGCAGTATGAATATCTCCTATATTGTCGTAATAAAATGACTAGTTATTTATAGTTCATTTTTTCTTTAGTTTTACTCGCTATTTGATATTTAATAGTGAAAGCACATAAGGGATATCAGCATCACACAGGTTACATATAAGAAATAATATTTTATGTGGGATCTGGAGTGCACCTGCTCGTTTTTCATAACAATAATACAAGACAAAAACTATATACTCCCTTGCATTATTATCATATAATGTCGGTGTTTCGACTACTTAAACTGTAAACCGTTACCTACGTTATACTATACATTCAAAGAGAAATATCTGAAAAAGAAAACCGTAATAACATTTTTAGGATACCTACCTGGTGATTTTTTTTTACGTCTTCTTTACATTCAAACTTATCTGGCAAGATCAATTATTCAGAGTCAACGGCCGCGGTCGGTGACAGGGGACGAGCTAGTGGTTTAAGTTAAAAAATTAATCCCTAGGGTCGTCGCCTAGCTGCTTAAAGTAGTTGTACAGGCAGCAGCTATATGGCAAAGTATGTGTACATAATCGAACGTACAATGCTTTTTATTCTATTTTAAGGGCAAACACTTTTTCACTTATATAATATGTATGTGTAATATAATATATATACAGTGATAATGCGCTTTGAATACGATTTCAGGGGTGGTGGGAGGTGGGAGAATTGCTTAAAAAAATTAGAAGTCGTTTGTTCAGACTTCGCCACGATAACAGTGCCAGTGTTGTTTTATCTCTCCAACCGTTGAATATCAAGGGGAGGACCGTATTAAAACTGCTTAATCCAACAATGGAAGTATGTGCGTGTGTGGACATTTTAAAGAGCTGAAGCAAGGATGAGTGTCTAAAGTAGGCGGATAATACGACGACGACAGTGTGTATGCGCGTGTGGTAGAAAAATTAATGTGGGTTCACGGCAATGGTCTTGGTGATAAATGACTTGTGTAAATTGCACAAACTTGTCGTCATCAGACAGCCACCAAGTTGTTCCCGAAACTGTTAAATAATAAGAAAGGTTGGTCGGTATTGTTTATTATCATAGAATTCCAGGTTAGGTTATATGTATATAACATAAGCTATGTACACAAATTTGTGATGTTTTGTGATTCAATTCATAATAGTTTTGATATGATAAAATTATTTAAAAACCGATATAAATTGTTTATATTAGTATTATATTATTAATTTCCCAATAATAATAAAAACAGGCTAATTGAAATGGTGTACCTATACTTTGAGTTTTAAATGATTTGTATATATGTTTTCTTGAAACCCATTATTTTTTCGAAATTACAAGCTTAGGAAAGTACTAATTTAATGTGTTTAAATCCAAGGATACTTGTATTTTTAGTGGTAACTCAAATCATCAGTAATAATAAGACTACGGATTTCAAACCATTATTAAATTTTCTAATTTAAAACTATAGAAGGCTTGCATACCACAATTTATTATAATTTTTCTATAGCCATAATGATACAATAATGTGAGTCAAAATAATAATGTCACACGTGTTCAGTAGAATTATCTGTGCCAAATATTGTACATACCATATTAAAAACTACATGATTTTATTTGCTGCTTAATTACTTTTAGTTTTGTTTTTATGAATTTGTTTTATTATACTTTTATCTCATATACTATCTACTCAGTTATAAATAATTTTTAGTTTTAAAAAATATTAGGAATCTAATTTATATTTAATTTATAATAACGATTAAACGATGAATGGAAACCGTTTAATTTTTAACCTACACAATATCATGGGTATTAATGGTTTAAGTTGGATATATTATATTATTTGCATTTTTGAACGCGTTTACAACACATGTAATCTGTTAATTATGCGTACTATTGTGTATGTGTGCAGTTTTTTATATTTAATTAAATACAAATACAATGTCTGTGTTCATTTGATACTTAACCATTTAGCATTTTCCTCCTTACCATCTATAGGTACAATGCGAGGACTACATATTATTTGATTTAAATAAAAATAGCTCTCTTATAAAATGTCAAATTATTCTGGTCGATATATACTAATTATCTTTAGTATATTATATTCTGTTATTTCAATTATGTCAAAAAAATATTTCATCATATTTTCTTTCAATATTTTTTAGTACAAAAAGTGGTAAAAAATGTTTATGCATGTAATTTTCTGATTTTCTCAATAGTTTTTTTGTGTATTGTACATAGACCAATTCTCGTTGAAACATATTGAGAAAATTTCATCTTATGTGATTTTAACCGGACTCGGATAATCGTTTTTCGAATACCATATAATCATCTTTGTTTTGAAATTTAGTAATAAGTATAAATTCATAACACATAACTTTTCAAAATATTATGTTTTCTTAATCATCAATCAAATTGTTGAAACATAAATGTCTATCTCATCATACTGTGAAACTCTTCAAAGTGTAGGTTTATATCCGCCACTTGTACCACCGTAAAACATCACTATATGTTTGAGGATTATTGTCGCTACTATGAGAATAGCGGCGGTTGCAAGAAAGTTATAACCACAATTCAGTGGTAGCAAGCAATAGTATATAACCAGTAACCACTGGGCAAATGTCTTATTAATATATTTTGCAATTGTCTGCAGCATTGTATGGTCTTTATAAACATTTTGGAAACCGATCACGAACCACCGACATTGCCCATCCTCACCTAACCTAACATTCTCATCGCGTCTGTCGTTATACCGAGACTTTTCTGACATGACCTGCCCACCGATTGGCTGATCCAAATGCGACGGAGTAACTTTTTTTTTGTTACTTGCCTGCCGTCCATTAGCTGGAAGCTAGACTTTTAGACTTTTTCGTCTCCTCGCCCTTCTCTACCACTGGTTCTGATTCACCCTAGTTTTGGTTCACTTATTTATTAGTTTAAAAATCTTCTTCTTTAAAATTTACCCTATCCATAGTCGTTGCCTTGTTTGATTTAACTTCGTTATATCCACTTGTGCCTGTCCCTTTCCACGCTGTACTGCTGCCATCACCGCCAAGTCCTCAAACTTGATTACACAATCTTCACAAAGTTCTGGACGATCGTGTTAACAGATTTCCACTTCCTTTTCAAACAAAATCAAAATGAAACGTGTGCATGTATAATACATTTTTACAACGGGTATGCTAGATCTATCACTAATATAGGTATGAATATTGTATAGGTAAAATACTCCTAAATATAGTTTCTTTTAAATTACGATAAATGGTATTTGACTGTTACTTTTTTTCGGTATTAACCATATTATACAAATTGAATTGTAATCTTAAATAAAATATACTTACAAAAATATTGAAAAATATTTCTTTTCACTTCAAGCTCTGTTTTCCATTTAAATATCTCCAAATTACTTCATAAAACTTTATACGAGGAGCTATAAAAACGTACAGGAAAATTATAATAATAATGATTATAAAATACTTTCAGCCATTTTTATTTTTATCGTATTTCTTTTTATTTTCATACTTACCAGACCTTCCCCATAGTAATGCAAAAGTTCTTTCATAAATTTAATTTCACTATCTAAATATCTATTATGTGAACAGTCGTATTATATATTATAATTAACTCATAATTTGGCTTATAAAAAAATGTAAATGTAAGAACAACAGTTATTACATTTTTCTAGTATTTTAAAATTATTTGTTCACTGATTGTTTATTATTTTAGTTGATTCACAAAAGCTAATAATAATATGTTTGTGTCACTTAATCGTTTTCTAACATTATCATTCTGACCATTATATGGGTTAACTAAAAGAAAATATTGATATAATTACGGAATGACGGTAAAAATAATCAATAGTTTTGTTACCTATCTTATGATTTTGGTTGTTGTGTTGTATTTTTGATGCCAAAGTTGAGATATAAAGCTAAAACTGTTAAACGTTTCATGGACATGGCACATGGAGAACCAAAAATACGTGCTTTAGATAGCCCAAGGTTTTTGTTTTTTTTTGAAGTGTTCTTTGGTATTTTTTTCTATTTTTTGTCGCTTGGGAATCGTAAAAGGGATTTTCCATTGCTCTCTGATTTATTGTATAAAGGTTTTCTGCGGTACAAAGCCCTTTCAATTTAAAAAAGGTCTTCCGGAGGGATAAAAATGGTGCGGAGCACGCTTTAAAGTATTAAATGGCGTCTATGATGCATTCCTAAGCCACAAACTGATAAATTTATAAATGTTAAATATTGAGAACTCTGATAATGGGTTCTTATTTTTAATTTTTTTTTTTGTTTATATTTTAACAGTAATTTATTCAAAATATAGGTTGGACGTAATTAATGTATACTTTATTACTAATTTTATAATCATAATCAGTTTCTTACCTTTATTATGATGTCGTTGCAAATTTCTATTTAAGATTTTCATAAATTTATAACAATAATAACTAACCAAGATTTTTAAATTTGAATATTTAAACAATTTTGAACTGGTATATGCCGTTGCAATTTGTGTGATGTATACAATTATTAATAATTTTTTTGTGCTGATGTTCTTTTGTCATTAGATAAATTGAGAGAATTTCTCATTTATTCCAATTAATTATTAAATCATTGCCAAAAAAAACCTGTCAACCAGTACAGTATCTTGTGAATTGTCATGTAATAAAGTTTAATACGTTTTTAGGGAGCACGGAGAATACCATTCATAATTACAATCTATGTTTGTACTTTTTTCCCCTCGAACCTATAGACTTTATATAAAGATATTTTTCATGCATCAATATTTTGTTTATTAAGATGCGATTAGACTGAATCGTACCGTTTGTACGTTTCGAATAAACTAGCGGTTTCATCTCAAATATATTCAATTGGAAATGCAGTGGTTGCACTGTATGTACATAGTGTTACTATGTAATACGAGGCAATTTGATGAGATATACGTGATGTATATTTCGTATAACCTCAACGTTTAATATTTTTATTATTTTTGTCTCTATAAATAACCTACCTGCAGCATCTTCGGCGACGAGGGTGTCCAGTGATAGAACCAAAATATATATGGTAGTGCTAGTACGTAGAAAAATTTACTACAGCACGTGACCTGTCGGACGGCAACCCGATTTATAAACGATGTGATGTGTACTCCTTTATTCCGAATTGTCGATTGTTCTTCTAGTCATGAATCCGATATTTGTCAACTTGAAAAACGAGACCATCTTTTTTACTCCCCTTAACGGTTTTTTTTTCGTTTTCCTACACGGAAATGGCGGTTCTATGGTTTGGTAGAATCTATAGAATTTCGTTCAGCAGTACAAAACTGATCTCTGATGTACATTATTTTTTATATTATTGGTACTTTTAGTATATTTATATGCTCTTAAATTATCTTAAGTATATTCATAATGTCTATTCTGTTCTATAAACGTTTTTTTTTTTTTGATAGCTAGTAAAAAAACTATATAAAAAAGTTTTACGCTGCAGTAGCTCGGTGTGGATTTTAAATTGAACACAAATGATAACTTAGAGATCAATTATGGAAATTATTAGTCGTTTCCGAAAAAATAGCAAATAAAAACAATAAATAACTAAGAAATATCTAATGTAAGCATTTTCAAATAAACCACTAACCACTCGAATCGTTCTTCGAATCCGATGATTTATTATCAAATTGGTCACGCCGCCATTCAGTGGAACGACCATATTTAAATGTTTTTATTTTCTTCCCTATTTAGATCAAAGTATATAATATGTAGAACATTACGCAAATAATTAATTTTATTTCCAATTGTATATCGTCTAATAATGTATGGTGTGATTATGTTCTATATTTATATAGGTAATTGACCCCAAAACTTAAGGTCGAGAGTTAACATTTCATTTTAAAACTGATAAAGTTTGAGCGTAAAGGCACAGTGAACAATTTTTTCATCTTTTTTCACCACAGTAGGTAGGTAGGCACTTCGTCAGATTTCACAGATAAATCCACTCGTGTTTCTGAGTTTTTCAAAAGACTAAGAGATTTTTTTTCTCTAATGAAAATCCAAGAGCTCTACTGCGTTTCATTATCCGGACACAAAAGGAAAGGACGGCCACGCCACTTGACCGCGTAGTCCCACGATACTGCATTTTAAGACGTTTTACCCGATTGGCGGTCATCAGATATTATTACATTTCCTGCATTTCTATTACGAACATAATAATATAACCATTGTGATTATTGTTGCCATGTCAATGCTTTATATAATATGTATTTTATAAATATATTATAATAACTAGGTTTGACCTCTTAAGTTGATAATTATTTCATTCATTATTGATGCCACTCCATTAAGACTCGTATTCGAATATGTTTTTTTATTTGCAATTTGTTGTACTCTATACTGTTCTATATTACTAAATACATACTTTAAACCTTTTTTTTTAAATTTAGTAAATACAATATATATTTAACATGTGAACTATAAATACATTCTTGTTATATTATGTATGTGTATAAACATTTAAACTATTTCCTGAATAGATATATATTAACATTTTTTAAATAAGTTTTTAATATTGAGTAAGTGGTCATTAATCTTTGAAATAGGTCATAGTAAAAATAGCAATATTAAAGTTTAAAACGTAATATTAAAAGTTTATTTAAAATAATTTATTGATGTAGTTTATTAGTCACGGGAGCATCAATATTAATTCTCAACTTTTTGTATCATTTTTTTTTTAGGTAAATTACCGCTAAATAGAAATAATTGTATCAGTACATTAATTTTTTGTGATATTTTTTGATGGGTGAATCTTATTTACTAAACTCATTATTTTTATACATTGCTTTTATGTGGCTTTGTCAGTTATGTGTTACGAGTATAGGGCTTTATATTTAAAAAGAAAAACTTCCAGTTTATAAGGAAAAAGCAATTTAGTTGGTATTTGAGTTGAAAATATTAATACTATAAAATATTTACATTTCAAAATAATATAGGTATTGACGTTTCATTTAAATATAACAAGTAATTTTGTCCTCAAAATTGTAAGCTATGCCATTTTAGAATTTAAATATTTTTAAAATAATGATGTAACTATAAATCCTAACAGTAATATAAATAGCTTAATGCAAAATGGGTTGGTACTTTGAAATATCAGTTTTTGTTGTAAACTATACAATTATGAAAACTTAGTAAAGATAAATAAAATAGTATCGGTGTGAAATATATCCGGAGACTCTCAGGTTTTATTCGTGTTTATTGTTTTTTATAACACAGACATTTTTTATGATTATTAAGAATAGGGCAAGTGAACGACGTATCTAAACTAAACACGGTGCAGCTTTGTTATTCGGCGCGGGTGTTATTACAACTTTTAATGGGGTTCTTGTTCCGACATTGTTTCTCTGTCTTTCTCTCTCTACCTATATATACATATACATAGACTGAAATTCAAGTTAATATCGGCGACGAGCGGTGGATAAACCCTGGTCCGAACTTCAGGCTCCTAAAAACTTTTTTGCTGATGACTGTATGTTGGAAGTCGCCGCCGACGCCGTTTATTGCCGCCAGACTGAAAATATCCACTTAATTTCGACGGGGTCCCTTCTTTATTCCTCTCCGTCCTTCTCTAAGTAAGGGTCCTATTTTTCCGGAAACAGTACGGATTTATGTTTATTTTTGTTGTTGTTTGTTAATAGGTACAATATGCTACGCTTGGTTCAGAGCTTTCAGACATTTTTTTTTGTTCTCAATTCTCCCACGGATATAAAAGAAGTAAAATAACATTAGTCATTGCGTCAACATTATTAAATGGTGAAATACTTTATTTTTACTTTACAGTCTGATGAAATCCTAAAGCCACAGCCATTTATATTATACATGGGTTTGGTAGTTAAAGTGACTATTTATTATTCACGAATTCTTGCGTATCTTGATTGATTGAAAAAATATTTTTCTGACACTTTTTATTCTTTAGATTTTGAATTGCACTGAGCTTGTGTAATTATATTATTAATAATATTTTTTATTTTTCTTGATTAATATCTTTTGTTCTTTATTTTGAATGATGTATATAGTTCATCATAATTTAAAATTATGCCCACACATCGATTTTTAATGTTTATCTCTCTTTATATTTATGCATGAAACACGGAAAATCAATTTTCCACTTAATCAACACAAGCATTATGGGTAATTTTGCTAAGGTAAAATGTTGACTTATTATAATGGCAAATGACTTTTAGCCATAAAAAGTCACCAAATATGCATTTGATTATACCCAAAATATGCATTTGTATGCAAAATAAAAAATATACGTAAAATATGCATTTTAAAAATAAAATCACTAGTAGTATTATTTATTTTTTATATTCTATTTAACTCATTTCATTATTTTGAATTAGTATTTTTTGTTCCAAATGTTACCATTTTTGGTACCAGGTTTCTTAGAAAAATGTGTGTTATAGCCAGTTGAACACCATATTATACGACAAAAATTAAAAATAAATTTGTTTTGGTCGGTTTTGGTTGTATTATTTAAAATAAAAATATTTTGAATAAATTGATAACATTTTTAATTAAGTTAAAAATATATCTAAAAAATCGAAAAAATATGCCCTTAAAACAAAAAAAACTCAAAATATGCAAGGTTCATATGCTAAATAGAATTTCAAAAGTAACTTGGTGAAAGCATGAAACACATTTGTTTCGTACTTTGCTATTTTTGTGACTGTGGAAAACAAAAATGCAAATGCTACAACTCCTATTTATTATGAAATTCAAAATGAGACAATAATTACTTGCTAGTTGCCACCTATATAATAATATTAATATTTATTTTACAGCAATATTAAAATATTATTTAAAATCACTTATTTAATATAATAGCATCAACAATAATTTTGCAAAAAAAAAAAATGTATTGTGTTTCTTTTTTATGTTACATTTCCATTAACCTACAACCCACTGCTATTATTACTTGAAAACTTTATTTGTCATGTTGCATGATAAGGAAATATCAGTAATCATAACATTTGTGTAGTCGTACATATTATACAGTGTACGGTGCAAGATATTATTTAAGTTTATATGTAGTACATTCATTCGATAAAATAATAAATATAATATAATTGATCAATGTATTTAGTAAGTAGGTAGGTTAAACTATGTAAGTATAACTTCATCATAAATAACTGACTGTATATTTTAATAATATATTAATATGGCAGGTTTAAAGTAGAATACATAATTTTGACACAAACCAACTTGCCAAGTTCAATTTACATATTTTATATAATTTTGATTTGTGTTAAGGTTGCGATTTTTAAAACGTTTTTTCATGTAGTGGTAATCATTTTTCGCACCTTCTACCTACAGGATGTTAGTGTAAATGTCTTTAATGATATTGTAGGTTCTTCGATGTTCTAATACACAAACAAAATATGAATTTCATAGTCATTTTTGTTTGTTATATTGTCATAAATTATTCATAACCTACTAATTTTCAAACATCAATAATACTTTTAATTCAATTGTTAATTATAAAATTCTGTATAGAACATAATATTATAGGTATGTGGTATACTGTGGTAGTTATAGAGACTTTGAAAAAAATCGAACGCAAAATATATAATAATTACTTATAATAGTACCTACTAACATAATATACAATAGTTATTTTTCTAATATAATATTTGTTTAAACTTCAATCCAATTTTTAATATACAAAACCAAAATCTTCCGTTTATTTTTCATTGCAACATTGTAAACTTTTACCAATTGTTTAATCTTAATTTAAAAAGTATATACTTAGTATTACTTTGGTTTTTGTCATCGTAGTTATTTAGGAATTTAGAAATTGTAATTTATTGCATTTATCACAAATACAAAAAAATCTGAGTTCAACCTACCTGATTAAGAAAATAATAATATTAATTTTACATCCTTATTAATTGATGCTGTTTTATTTCTTTAACCACTCAAAATAATTTTTACATTTACAATGATTTATCATATTGAATTGAAATTTAACAAATCCATTACAGTGACCTACTGAATGAGTTGATTTAACATTTGATCATCATTTCGTTAATAAAAACACACAAGATTCATGTTAATTTTTTTAAACTTAATATTATATTAACTTATGATTAGAATTAGATAACATATGTTTTGTAACATAAATGTAGTTCTATGAATACATCTCTAATTTATAGACAAATGAATATTGGGTTGTTTGAAACCAATGTTGTTTTTTATAATTTAAAAATATTTGTATTTGTCAAATAGTGTTTGGTTATTGTTATCATCGAATTAATTAATTAATTCACCATCGTCAATATTGTACGAATTTCAATGAAATTGGTTGTCAATCATCATGGTCTTAAGTTAATTTTCAATATCAACATGGAATATTATATAATACGTTTCTAATATACTTTGAATGTCAAGAGCTTCAGTTCAATGAGAATTAAAGGTCAAATGACATAAAACGTATCGTGAAATAACCATTACTAAAAAAAAAATAGAAATACTTATGAAAATGAAAATAATTCTTTTGAGTTTAACAACAATTTCGAGGTGCAGGTAAACGTTTCTATCTTTATAATAAAGAAATTATATCTTAAAACAAATATGAAAGCTGAATGTATATTGGTAGCTTGTGTAAGTACTCAAAAACTACTTGACCGGTTTTGAGAAAATTTCAAATTGTTCTTGGATATATCAGGAAAGCTTAGAGAGTATAGTTTGAACCCTGTTTGATTTATATCAAGCGCTGTGTCCAATCTGCCATAGACGAAATATACAGCTCGGGTAAATTATTTCTGAAAGCGAGTTACACCGACGCAAATTTCCCTTGAATCGAAGTACACCAAAATCAAAATACATCTATATAGCTCTATATTTTATATTTTTTTTTCTAAAAATAGATTCTAGCTAAAAATAGATGTTGGTTTGAAGTTAATAAACTCCAGAACTACTGGACTGTTTTCAATAAAAGTTATATCAATAGAATCTTTAAGACTCGGAGGGTTTTTTACGTTATTTTTTAAATTCCTGTGAGTAACTAAAGAGTAGTTCCACATGATTTTTTTTTACTAATTTTAATGACTAGATAGTTGCCATTCGTTACATATTATATCACTATTATAATTAGAAGAAATATGGCATAAATATTATCAAGCAGTATATAATATTATTCAACCTTCTCTACTATTATGAACTTATCGTATTAAATTAATTAGAGCTATTGTTTAACGAACTATGATATCTAATCTATTTCTTCGCATTTATTATATAATTATCTAATGTGTAAATGTGTACCTATAACTTAACATGCAATATAGTTTTTGCATTTGATTTAACTATAACCTTAAAATATTAAGGTTTCGATCATATTTTGATGTTATCATAAATAATCCATACTGTTTGACTTTTTATTTCGTACATAAGTTTCTTTTTCAATAAATCGTTTAATTGTGAGTGCTTATGTTTCAATGATCACAAATGGTTTTAAAATACATGCCAAATGTCTATTTTATATATACGCGTATTATGTATATTATATGAAAGGCCATGTCTATACAACTGGGCTGTTACGACATTTAAGATTGGTTATGTACAAAACGTTGACTTGTGAGAAGGAAGTTGTGTATAAAGCTGTCGGTATACGCTTTTGTTTTGTTTTTTTGCACATACCGTAAATAAATAAAAAACGAGATCAACGATAAGAGTTGTTGGCTGTGGCAACGATTGTTGTGGACGGGCGGACGGGTAGTTACGGGTCGCGTAGGTATTAGAAAACATAATCTCGGGGGTGATACAATTTTTACCGGGGAATAATCATTCGAGCTTTTGAACTTCTCTCACATCGACCCCTCTCACACGTCTGCCCCATAGGTTTTGGTGCATGAAAAATTGACGTCTTGGCAGAACATTATAAACGGAAATTTTTCACGTAGATGTCGGGTCGAAAGTCATTTTTTCCATTCTCGCGACGGTGGCTGTCTCGCAACGACGTATATCTTACGTATCCCCTGCTCCACTTCCCCTAGGTCGTTTTTGTTGCCGACGAATAATAATAATAATAATAATAATCGTAACCCTCTTGCTTCTCTCTCGTACTACTCACGTGCGCCTCACCCCTACGATAATAACCGGATATACCTACCTACCCTCGGAATGACCTTTGCCGGTTACAAGCAGATAGCGCATGCTATATTCTCTGCGGGGATTACGCGTTGACGTTAAGTCTAAAGTATTGACTGACGGATGGATGGTGGACGCGCTATCGCCGTGGCTTACCTATAAACTTTGCTGCTGCGATTCTTGCAAAGTTTACATAACCACAAGAGTTAATCAAACATAAACCAATGGGTTTCTACTTTTCTGCTGTGTATATATATGACAGCGATGGTAGTTACCCACTGTTCAAGACGTTGAATCGCAACGAATTCGTATAAATGTACATAATATTATTGCATTGCTTTACCTACGTATAATATAAACTTAACCTTATTTGATATAGCCGAATCCCATTTTATGTACGTCCATAACATACACGTTTTTATTTGTTTTACGCATAACATATAAATAAACATGCATTATAAGATTTCATTAAGCAGTAATTTTTTTGATTTTTAATGTCATTCATTTCATCTTACTTTTTATTTGTGTTTATAAATTTGAAAAAAACTAAGTTTTAGATTTTTGAGAAGTGAAACATAGTTGTCCCAACTCCCCTAAGAAAAATATTTTCTCAAAAGATATCAACATCAACCGAATGCATATTTTACATCTTTGTAGATTTTAGATCGTTATGAGAATCTAATGGCAAGAATTTATTTGCAGTGAATTTGAACTACACTTTTTCTCTACACGTACGTGGTCTTTACATGAACTATCTCAGGTTCAATATTTGATAAATTTTTTGATTTTTTTAAATGACCATTTTAAGACTGGGAGTTGAGAATATATCGAAGTTGCCATTTAGAAGAAGCAAAAACACATACAATTAATTTGTTTCCTTAGTTTTTTGTGCAAAATTTAATGCTATAAATTATAATTATAGGCATATAATTAAAAATACAAGGTATGACGCGAATGTCTTACTCTAAAATAATCACCATGTTTATATAAAATGCGTATATGTACAAATATGTATACACATATTATCTGTACTTATTGTACTTAAATGCTATTTCATGCTAGGCGGTTCCCATAGGATTACTATAAACAAATAAACAATAATATTATACATATGATATTTTACATAATTTTGTTTTTTCTTCGTTTACAGTTTGTATGTGGAAACAATTGTTATGCGTATTATATCTACATTACATATTTCGAATTTCGAATTTCTATACATATACATTCAGAATAATCTTGTGAAATCTATACATTTACAATAATATTGTGGTCGAAGTAGAATTAACGTTAAATAAATGTCTTACACTTGGAAAGAATTTCACGGTTAGGAAATTTGATGATGTGGCCCATGAATATTGTTTGTTCTTCTTCAGCAATATTGTTTAAACCGTTTTAATGATTTGTTTCGTATAACCTGCTTCATATTAAGTCTGTATAGGTGCATAATTCCTAACCGTGAAATTCTTTCCAAGTGTAAGACATTTATTTAACGTTAATTCTACCTCGATCACAATATTATTGTAAATGTATAGGTTTCACAAGGATTCAATTTGGAACACACGAGTTAATACACTAAGTACAAGAAAAAGAATTCTGAATGTATATGTATAGAAATTCGAAATTCGAAATATGTAATGTAGATATAATACGCATAACAATTGTTTCTACATACAAACTGTAAACGAAGAAAAAATAAAATTATGTAAAATATCATATGTATAATAGTATTGTTTATTTATTTGTGCCTATACAGACTTGAAAATTGTGCATACCGATTAATACAAATATGACAACTATTGTTGTTTTATTAATTTATTATATGTATTGCAAGGAAAAAAGTAATACTTATATCTGCAGTATAATTACGTAGAAGATATTTTTTTATACGAACAATAATTCTGATAAAAATACAATACAGTCTTTTATAAATTATGTGTACCCAGTGGCGTACTAATAGAAGGAAAAATAACCCCCAACCCTCCCCAAAAAAAAATTTCTGTAAAAATGAATTTCTTATGAGATGTATTTTTTTGGTCAATAATAACCACCAATAACTCTCCCCCAACCCCCTCTAAAATGTAGTTCTGAGTACACCACTGTGTGTTTCACATCCATAGCCAATTAGTTAGTTAATGTCATACTAAAAATTCATAATATATATAAACAAGTATATTTTTATCCTTGCTGAAGCTTAATATCCTTTTATTTGTTTTATTTTTGTCTTGAGCCAAACAAACAATGTTTGTCGTTTAAAAAAAAAGATTATTCTTCCCCTCAATTGTGAAGAATATAAATAATTTTTTTTATATTAGATAGCATTTTTTTATTTAAATTAATTAATTAAAATTATCTTAAGATTGATATTGAAAACGACGTCCACCGTTTGTTTTTAATTTGTTTCGAACGACTTTGCGAATGGTTGACTTCAAAATAATAATGTTTTAACAGAGTAATACAGTAGGTAGTGAATCTGGTTATCTGAATGTGATATTCTCGTACATAGATTTATTCTCAACATACATATATTGGGATGTTAGGAGAATTGGATTCAGTTTGTAACCGAACTACCTAACAGAGGGGGCATAGTGACACAATATTTTTTTGTGTCGATTTATTTCGTACTTCACGCGTATAAAGGACCCAATAATAATTTATAAGAATATTTTATATTCTACGATACAAGGTTCATTTTTATTTTTCACAATTGGATGATACGCCAAGTCGTAAATCATACGGAAAAAAAACGATGAATTTAATATAGCCGGACTGGCTAATAAATCGCTTTCGTTATACCTACCATTGTTTTATTGTCTGTACTTCTTACGTGGCGGGTCCTGCAGGAAATCTCGATTTTTAACGGGATTCGACAGTTATTGGAGCCCTCTTTTGGTGGATGACGCTGAAAAATAAATAATGCCCAGAAAATGAGTTTGGGGCCCTATTCAGGCTTCACTGCAGGATTGGTCTGGTTCGTTTAATACCAATATATGTGGCGTGTGTACCGAGTGTATAAAGGAGGAGGGAAAATGTCTGTACGTCTCCCTGTTTATATACGACCCTCTGCCATGTACATAAGAGAACATTTAACATTCACCCCCGGTCGCCCGTCACGATTGCCGTTTTAATGAGTTTTTCATTTCATTTAATATATATATTTTTTAACGATATTATTATTATGATTACAGAATGGCGAACGAGGCTATTTGGAAGGCTTAGCGTCCCGGTACGCGGATCTGTACAACACCCATTATCGGGACATTCTGGAGTATCTGGACGAACTTAGGGCCGCCGAGTGGGCCGAATTATCTCCCCGGATCACGTTGTTAGCACCCTCGTCGCCCTCCAGATCACCATGCAACATGGCTGGAAATCCGTACTCTCATCACCTGTACGCACCCGGAAAATACTCTGTGAGTATTCAAAATAATAATTTTCATTCTATATTACATACACGTTAAAAGATTTACGTATAGGCACTAAAACCGTTGCTGGGTTTCTATAATACTCTCTATTGCTTATTTTATTCTGTACAATATGTTTAAACTCTGAATAATATTTGTGAACGACTTATATAATAACGGAATAAAGATTATATATGTGTTTCGGATTAGTGTAATACCCCCATATAAAATGTTAAAAGCCATTTTTGTCATGATCAATACCTTATATTTTATAATGTATCTGTTATGCTAGAAACAATCTAGGATTCTTCTATCTGAGTATCGGATAGGTTCATTATTATTTACTATTATACCAATATTGTTTTCCTGATTGTCGCAGTATAGTATATTGTATAAGCATATCATTCCTAAAATTAAAAATATCCGAAATTTGATTCGTATACTTTATTAGTTTAATATGATAATGGCGTATTATTTATTTTCTATTTCCGACCTGCGCATAACATATATTTAAAATGTCTGAGAGTAAAATTATCTATTAGAAAAATATTAGAGAATAATATTTTTTACGATTATACCTACCTACATATCGGTATGTATCTTATTTATTATTTAGATTTATATTTGACTTTAAAGATAAAAATTAAATGTTGTAAGTATATACTCGTAATTAAATGAACGTTCAATATTTACGAGGTATTGAGACAAAATTATGTGTCAAACCCTCGAAAATATTGTACTTTCTATCATTTTTGTGAAGGTTAATATCTCAAAAACTATAAAAAAAAATAGGTTTTCAATTGATGAGTTTTGTCTTCATAGCTCGTGGGCGCTGATATCCTCTGATATCCTCTTAAGTATAATATATTAATATTGAGAATCATTAAAAACCTATGGTAAGCAAAATATGTTGAGTTTAAGAATTTTAAAGGTAAAAAATATTTGTTTGTATTTTTCTTCGCCTTTTACGGTTGAATCGGACTGTTAGAAGTTACTCCATCGTAATTATTGTAATTGATACAGATTTGGGGGACATGATAACTATACAATAGATACCATGAATTATATGTATTTTTACATTTTGTTGTCCATGATTATTCAGTGTTATTCTGTCTTGTCATGAGCGACATGAGCTCGAATTTAATCACTGTTGCTGTACATGTTATTGAAAACACTCAATCGAATCACTAGTTTTCTCCAAAGTCGATTTTCGAATAAATGGAAAATTGTCTTAGCATGCATCTATATTATATATACGTAGATGTATCGGTAACTAGCGACCATTTCAATCAGTCGTGCTAGACTCTTTTGAGTGCAGTTGTTGTTAAGTGAGTGGGACCCTTAGGGATTAGAGAGACGTTCAAAGGAGTCGAGAAAACGGCGGCGCACGTATTGCGTGTAGGACGGGTAACATGGGGGCAGGAATGATGAGGGTGGCTCCGTCCATTCTATTCAGCGTTGATTGGGAAACTTTTGTCTGTTCCGGTGCGAAGACGCACGTACGTGTTACGAAAATCTATACTGTGGAGTTTTCGTACCTATTTATTTTTCACTGTATTAATTTAATTTAATTTTTTTATTATTATTTATTTATTTTATTATTCCGCAGCCGTCTAGCTGTCTGAGCGATCGTGAAGAAGACGAAATTTACGGTTTGACAACGGCCGAAAGAAGGTTTCCGCCGGCCGCCGCGGCGGTTAGACCACCCGTAC
This sequence comes from Myzus persicae, assembly GCF_001856785.1. Taxonomy (NCBI): domain Eukaryota; kingdom Metazoa; phylum Arthropoda; class Insecta; order Hemiptera; family Aphididae; genus Myzus; species Myzus persicae. The sequence goes on along the minus strand of NW_019103097.1, from coordinate 153,212 downwards.
ACCTGAACACTGCCATCAGACAGCACACCGTACAACAACCGTAAGTACAGTGAACACATACCATACACATAATATATAATATATATATATATATACTATATTTATTTATATACATACGAGCATTTTACATAACTGTGCGTATTACTATTATTTTCATATATTATAGAATTCGATCTATATATTAACGTCTTGTAATATGATTCGGTATACAGTTGAAATGTCATGACGTACGCGCGAGCCAACGGTTAGGTCGCTCCTAAAGTCTATGCAAATTTATAATATACCGTTCCTGTGAGTTTGTGGGGTTGCAGGTTATAATAATATTATTAGTAATCGCGTTTATAAACTTTTTTCGTTTTGTTTTAAAATTTAATGAAGTATCTCGTTTAAAATAAACAAATATATTAATGTATATTATATTAATTTGTACACACGTCCACTTCAAATTAATACATTATAATATTTTGTTTAAGGTAACGTAAACTTTTAAGTATCTTATCTTTTTTAGTTACTCGCAATATAATAGTAAGGTACGTTTATAAAAAGTTAAAGCTACTTATAAAATATTATGTAATTACATTTTATTATTTTTAATAATTTGAATAGGTAGGTAGGTACCTAACTTATATCGAAAGAATTTGTTATGTATTTATATAGTTATTTCTTATTCATGAAATAAAGTTGCCAGTAATAAAACATAACTCATTCAAATTCAAGCAAGAGAAAGTATTATAAAAGTTGTACGATATGATATAATTACATATTTTAATTTTAATTAATATCTCGTAATATTTTCTACATAAAGGTTTTTGTTTTATAGTTAAATATTTGATAAAAATTAAAATATTTAGTACAATTAAAATTATGATTCTATGAATGATGGACAAAAAAGTTCAGAGAATCGCTTGAAACTTACATTTTACTTACAAATGTTGGTTTTAACTTATTTTTATGATGTTTTATTCCTCTTTATATATGCATATCCTATTATAGCATTATGCAGGAAATTATTATTTTTAATAAAATATAAAAATATAAACTTGTAAATACAATTCTGAAATAAGTTAAAAATATAAAATTTAAATACTGTTATTATAACTATTTTCTGGGTTTTAAGTAAATATTTGATTAAGTCTTAAATATAAAAGGAACATTCCTTAATTTCATACCTACATATTACAAATAGAAGTTTATGCCAAAATGTATTTTATTATTTAAGCTTCACTAAATAATTAATAGGTTATATGCATATATTTCCACTCACGTAGCATTAAAGTAAATTATTATAATTTGTTTTTAGTGCACCAAGTTAAATTTTCAAACAACATATTTTACATATTAAAATGTTTTGTAATCACTTTTTTTATATTTTCTCAAGCAGTTCTCGTACTGTTTATTTATTTTAGAATTGTATTACTCAAATAATATTTTTTGGTTGATACTTTATCAGATTCTTAGCGATGAATGTATTGATCGTACAATGATGTGTTTTTTTGTGTGTCTGAAGACACTTTTTCTTGTAGAAAAATTGCTTAGATTATCAACTTTGATGAATCTAGTTGGTACTTTTTAAAGGACAAAATTGAAAATTCTCTGTACCTACTTTTAAAATAATCGGTGAGACGATGAAAAAACTGTTAACATTTTTTAACTTCCTTACATAATATTATTCAAATAATTGTTTGGTAATCTTGGTTACCAAAAAGTGTTAGGCTCTTTTCACTATAAGATCGTTTATTAATTTTTTTTAGTTTAGTTCAGCTTCACTCAGAAACGTTTATTGTATGCAATGATTCATCATTGAATTCAAATTTAACACATACATTACAATGCCAATTACTCCATGGCGAAGAATACTCAACACCTATACTGCATAGCGGTTACCTAACTTATTTTTTATGTTTGTTTTTACAATATAAGATTTCTATATTTTGTTCACAAATCATTTCACCGATTCATAAATTGAAATACTTGGTAGAGGTCTGCGCCAGCTCTGCCGGTACCTGGTTCAGGTCTCGGTGGGGACTTACCATATAAAAAACGGTGATACACGACTGCGGACGGTTCTTATCGGGGCGACCTTTTTATTGACATGATTGCGAACGATTATAGTTTATCAGCGGACCCCCGAATATTACACTATTGCGGACACATGTTGCCCAATTTATAAATAATACTTCGATAATATGGGTATGTGGAAATTCTGAGAGTGATCAGAACGTGGTAAAGAGTTAGTTTTACACAAAACGAATAAATATGGATTTAGGCGACTGCGGAAAGATGGAATTTTGAAATGGTTATGTACAAATGAAGTCTGTAGTGCAAGTATTTTGACGGCATCGGTGGCAAAAAAAGATTTAGATAGAATCAACCTAACTATTCAGAGCTATAATGATAACAAAAATCACCAAAACGTGATACAATATTTAAAAAAAATTAGTTGTCATTACAGGGGGAAAAAATATAAATTTAATTAATTTATTATTATATTGAGCTCTTGACTTTAAATGTGTATATTATATTATTATATTGAGCTCTTGTTTTTTACTTTTTTTGATTTTCAATTTTTAACTGTGTTATTAAGAACTTTTATAAAATTGATAATATTTGGGCTTGGTAGACCGCGTCGCACAACTTGGCAACGTTTCATTAAATTTCGACCGCAGTCGTGTCATTTTTCGGATGCAACATAAGTCCTTTTGTTCTATAATGATCGTCCGCAATCGTGTTGCAAAAAAGGTAAAGCGTCCGCAATCGTGTTTCACCCATAAAAAATATTTCGAATTGGTTATGGTTGGCTTGCCATATTTGATTGTAGTCTGATTCGGTCAAAAATAAAATATATATGGAACTAAAATTTTGGAGCGGACTTGGGTGGGTACAAATTTTTAATTTAAGTTTCGGGCCAGTTTGGGCCAACAAATTACCCGTGCAGATTTCTAATACGCAAACTATTAGAGATTTTCTTCGACATTACTATGTTTTTTCCTATGTTTTTGTGCAAAGTGTTACCTCAAGCATATCTCTTGAATATAGTTTTCACATTTATTCATCTGTTTTGTAGCCTTAGGGACGTTGGGCCGTTTAAATTAGAACTCCAAACGCGTTTTGTCCCCAGAGCCCCATAACGCACTAACCCATGTTTTTATGTATATAAAAAAAAACAAAAACCTTACAGTAGAAACACATTATTGCTTGCATATATCATTATTGAGTTGATCATTGAACAAAAGTAAATTTATTGCCCTTTATTTGTCGAGTAAAGTCTTTCTCAAGCATAAAATACCTAACATATGAATGTGTACATGATAGTTCTTAAATATAAATGTATTTTTTAAATTATGCCCGTGTAGCTAAAAATGCAGTGAAATTCAATTTGCAGTTTAATAATAGTCACTGAAAAAATACATATTTGATTAACATACATATTTACTACATACTGTCATTATATAATATTTTATGTAATTTGAATTTATTTCCACAAATAATGAAATATTATTATTATTATTATTTTAACACATAAATAATAATTAAACTCGATAGTCATAATAATATTATGATACAATTTCAAGTATAGATTAATTTTTATAAATTTATATATTATGAATTTCACGAGCAGACAGTTTCAAGTGCTTCTATATAAAAAAAATAAACAGAACATTTTTTTTTTCTACCATACAGGTAACAACAATTTTTTTATTTCATCTTTATTAACAAACAAGAATAGGTATTTCATATCTCCAGAAGCAGCAGTATTTTATAAATTATTAAACTTTAGGGTTATTATTTATACCTACACACTTATTTTATTGCCCTTTTCTATAAGCATTATTACACATCTGTTTTCGACTTTTTCATTTAGATTTCAATTTGGTATAAGTAAGGCCATGAATAATGCATAGTTTTGTTATTGGAATGGTAAAACTATAGAAAATGATTTTCCTTTGTGAAACGCCAAATATATTCATTATAATTGTGTACCTAATGCACATTCTAAAATATTGTAATGAAGTAAAAACATTGAGTGAAAACAAATAATGAAAGTAAATAGCCCAGAAAAATATCAGCATTTTTGATGTAGTTGAGCAAATTCAATTTAAAAAAAACCTCTCCTTTGAAACTTATAGGTACGTAACGTTGGTATCTCTAAGTGTGAGTATTCCTTAATGTTTCAAATCCACGATTTATTTTTACTTTTGCAAGATTCTCATGGCACCTTAATTTAAAACGATATTGTAAAAATATAAACACTATAGTATACGTGTTGACACTCCACACACGCGTTCACGACCTGAGCACATACTCTATGTGTATATACTTTATAGAGCTCGTGAATATAGAAATATTATATTTGTATGTTGTATGCAATTTCATCGTAAATTACCGTGGTTACTTATTGCGGTGTATCAAACTGATATTTAATAAAGTTTTGTATATCGATGTAACGTAGCTTTGGCAATTTCCCTCCTCTCAGGCTATATTCCGTGTCGGCGACGAGGCACTATACAGACAAAACCAGAGTAATTCTATACATAACGACTTGACATAATATATGCAAAACATACATTTGTCTAGTAAATTTGTTCTACGAGGCGTAATAAACAGATTTAGAACATTTTGATGCAAAGTTGCGTCTGTGGTTACCAATATTATAGTGCTTTTGATACGGGATTTGCATAATGAGCGGAGTTGGTGGACACGAGGAAGTTGTGTGGGTATATGTATATGTGTATATGTGAGGAGAGTGAGAGAGAGCTGAGTGGCTAGGAGGTGGGTGGATTGTTGTATTATGGGGAGTGCCGACGCTAGTGGGCAAACACGAATTATATGGTTGATTTATTGGGGGAGTGAAGCAGGAACGTGTGCCGGCGAGCCACCGGATTACCTGGCGATAATCAAAGTCCGAGCTTCATTACTGCCTCCGACGCACCGTCTACTCCTACCCCACAGACCGTTGCAGTTAAGCCTTTTAGACACGTTCGGCAAACAGCCACACGGAAAACGTCAAAATATAAATGGTTTAAGCAATCGTGGTGTGAGTATGCATGGGGAAGAGGGCTTTGGAACGCGCGTCTATGTATGTACTTGCAGTATTATAATATAATGCGGGGACCCCTACAGCAAATCATTGTGTTCGCGCAGCGGCACGATAAAAACAAAATATTAATAAATATTAAACAATATATTATACATCAAATTTAAACGCAATTTTCCACTTGGCCACGATGATATATGGCCGTTTCGAACATTTCGTTTTGGTGCGTATACAGCACGCATGCAGGGAGAATTGGGTCACGGAATTAACGAACCGTCTGTACACAATGTCCCATGCACATATTATATACAGTGTGAAATTGTACAGCTTGTTGCAAATGTATGAAATGATATATATTTGAGAATCCGACGAGCGCTGTACAGTGGTATGCGTTTATGATGTCTTCTGGGATATTCCTACGAAATTTATTACCGCTTACATCACCTAATTTTATATACTAGAATACCTATATATAAGTGAAACATCATGAATTTTATCTCGTAGTCATCCACCAAAGGTATGGGTTGTATGTAACGATATAAGCGACGGACGTTATTTTTAATTTGTATGCTCTGTGGTCGAAATCTTGTGTTTATGTTTTTGTTTCGCTGTAGCAAACTTATAAATATGTATCTTGATTCGCTGCGCTGAAAATTGATTTAATTTTAATCTGCTTAGTGTTGTATTCGTTTAATATAGAACTCTTCGTTTGTTTCTCAATCGTGATCAACTATTATCAAACGTTCGCGTAAATATGTTACATTTTTGTGAAGTTTATTTTGTTAGTCGAGTCTGAAAACTTATTTATTATGCGACTTATTAGACAACAAAACACTTTTCGAATCGCTAAAACGATACTCTTGAAATAGTTTTCAGAATGTGATTGTATTAAAATTAAAATTGTAACATACGCTCATAAATGGCCCACTAAAAGTTTGAACTTTGAAGCGTGTTTGTTTTTTAAATATAGTTGTGCTCAATAATCATAAAATTAATTATGCATAAAGAATTTTATTTCATTTGATTTGAATAGTTATTCCATTTTCAACATTCATTCTAGTAAGTTATAGTTGCACAATATTTTATTTTTGTTATTTATATTGCAGAAATTCTATTACTCTAATTCTTATAAAATGCCAAATAGTATCACGTGATTATGTGTCTTGTTTGTAATATTATATTAATCGAATTGTACTTTTTTCTTTACTTGAGTCCTAAAGTGTCAAGAAGTTCACAAACAGTTTTATTGACACTTTTCAGAACGGACTAATAGTCAAACTGTCCTTGGATGGTGCATCTTCTATAATCTCCGTTGTGGGTGGCTTGAACGTAAATCGATACGACGTTAGCTGTGATTAAAATTTGACCAAAAATAAGGGAATTTTTTCTAACCTAACCCAAATTACACAAAGATTTTTACAATTAATTTTTTATTTACATTTCCACAATTTTCTAATTTCTTGTCGTATACCTACACCCGTGTATTAAATTGTTTTTATTTTTTTACTATTTTTTAACTATATTTTTTTTATGTTAAAATTATGTTACTGATTTTTAAATAGTTATTTTATATTTATTTTAAAAGATACCTGTATATTTTTAGAATAATAATTTTTGGAATACGTTTGAGTTTTACAGTTTAAACTTAAAAAAAATATATTTTAGGATAACTTTCATTTAATGCTATACAATATACATATAAACCGTATAAGGTACTTAATATAAAATTAAAATACATATTAATTAAATAAATCCTTATTCCGTAGTTGTGTTTTTATAAATATCAAATTTTTTGAAAAATATAAGATTATGCTATTTTTAATTATGACATTTGGGTAATCATTATTACTATAATGATCATCTTGTTTTTAAATTTTTTTGTGTATTAGTTTAAAGTTGTAGGATATCCAATATTCTGTTACTCCATTATTTAAAAACAAAGAATCTTTGTGCGACATCAATCCTAGGTATTTAAAATATTTTTAAATTATAATATAAGTGTTTATAAAACTATAACGGTTTATTTTTATAGTTCCGTCAAAAATGATTTATGTACATTTATCATTCTTATTCTGGAAATCTCGGGCAATTATAGATATCACTTGGAGGGTTGTTTCCCACAAAAAAAGTTACTTATTACGGCAATTTAGGTGTATTTATTTTTTTCTGTCGAAAAGGATGCCAAAAAAGGTTAGATAAATAAAACACAATTCCATAAATATGTTAAGTATGTCCAATTATATATAAGTTGAGAGGAACTCCAATACGATAAAAACAGACCGTGGGTTATTTATCACTGTACGTACGCTGGGGCCTGAATATTACGATGCCGTTAGAATAGCCTATTAATGCAATTATTATATTATGGTGCCAAAAATATGGTGAGGGATTTATATGAAACATCTGATAAACGATATAGATAATTCGCATTAAAAATGAACATCTGCTTTGAAGATGGTTTCCCAATAGAGTCCATGTATAGAAAATAATGATCAGCTTTGCACTGTAATAATATGGTATGTTATACGCTATATGTATATACTAATGTAGGTACTGTACCCAACTATTATTATATGGAACGCCGACAATCGAAATCCTTAATTGGTTGATTTTATTCTGCATAGATATTATCGTAAATATAGGTATGGTATTGGAATGTTGGAAAATTTAAATAATTAAAGCAGTGATTTCGTTTTGTTTGATAAAAATAAACGACCATTAGAAAATAATTTCGTTTTCCTTATTTATTTGCTGGGTAAGCTATTGTTTTTGTGGTTTTCGCCGATACGTATTATGCGGTATTTGGTTTACAATTATGCAAATTTTTGTGTTTTCCTATCTATTTGTTAATATAATTTTAAAATCTATTTTAGAAAATATAAACTTTCCATACACGTTGAAGACGTCATGATTTTTTATTTTTAGTAATATTTTTATTATTTCCTATATTGGTCTATATTTATTAACGTCTATAGCTTTAACTATTTATAAACGTACGAAGTTTTAGTGGTATGTATTAAGATATATTTTACATACCCACAATTTTGAAAATTGTATTTTGCACGAACTATAATATGTATTAGTTACTTGGAACTATTTATGTCGAGGAATAAGCTCAAACATTTCTTTTTAGTTGTTTTTCTTATGAGGTTTTATCTGCCCAGCGTTATGTTTGTTCAATGGCCGACAAAAGACATGACACAAATAACAGTATAATAATATAGGTATATACGTATTATGTTTATCGGTTAGGTAACACAAGCCAATGGTAACGTTTTGTTCAATGATCCGTGAGTTGTGTGGCGGGCACTATTTTTATTTGTCGTTCGTAGAATCATGTAGGTATTAGGTACTTAAAATTATATATATATATATCTAGTTTTTATCTTTTTCCTAGATCCCTTAACGTTATCGTTCCCCGGTGTGTACAGGTCAGAGGATAATTTGGTCACAACGCGCCAATAATTTGCCATTGCTAAATTAAATATATTTTGAACTAAACATTTTTATATCAGTGATTCTATTTCGAAATGTGTTTGTAATAATGGTATACATTTGTTATTCCGTCTAATAACAATTCTTGGTTAATTCAACTACAAATTACATAATCTACAAAGGTACCATACTATACTATGTCTAATATAATTATAATATGAGGTTGAGGTTATATTATTCTTGTTATTTAGTATACATACAAATGTTTAAGATCTGAATTAAACTTATTGAACCAAAGTATACACAGACAGGGAAAAAACCAAGAATGTTGTGAGAAAGATTGATTTATGTGTCGCTGTATGCAATTAAAATTATAATTTTTTTCACTTAAAATATAAAGATAATTATTATACTGGATTTAATAGTAGTGCATAAGGGTGGATCAATGAATCTAATATCTATACTAGAATTAACTAATGTTGGTCTAAAAGCCAAACACTTTTAAATACAATCAATAAATTATAAATAACGTAGAATTTTCAATTAAATTGTCTTTTTTGTACGGTAATGGTATAATACAATTCTGCATACATTCTCGGGGGCATTCTCTCAATTTTTAATTTTTAATCATTTTTACTAGAATTTAATGTCAATTTAAAAACTGAATATGATTTTATTTTCAACACAAATCGTAGCTAAGATACATAAAGTGTTCTTTAGCGATTGCTTAATTGTTAAAAATATTTATTTATTTAAATTAAATTTTTTCTTTAAAATGTTTAAAAATACTTATGAGTGCATAATATAATTTTTTATTGCATTTATTTTTACACGTGTTTGATGTTTGGTCTTATTTACATTTATTTTATGATACTTGAAAAAATTACCTATTGTCTACGTACAAAATTTTTTTATATTGTTTGTATTTTGTTTGTATATGTATACTATGTATTATATTTGTGTTTATATTTTTACGATTTGCCGAAATAGAAACATTTATAAATCATAGATTGTGTTGACTTGTCAATTCCACCTAATATTTCTTTTCACGATTAAAAAATCGTTTGGAAAAATGTCCTAATAAAACATGCTTAACAAGTATTAAATATTTAATGGGGCACATTTTAAACTCAAGTCTTAGGTGTAAATTAGTTTATCACTTTTATAGTCAGATATCTCTATAGATTCAAAATTTGTTGTGAGTTGTATTGTTTTTATATAGGTAATATATTTGTTTTAATTTGATATTTGGAGTTGTTGATACTGTAGTAAACCCAACACCACAATATAATACACGCCTGAACCAGACGAATACAGAATTCATTTTTAAACCGAGAATTGATACTTTACCAAAATGAAAAATTAATTAACAGTTAAAAATATATTTTTTTACAATGTATATTATATTTATTTATTATTCTAGTAAGCTCAAGTAATAATAGTATGTATGCATAACACTAAAATGTTAGAGCCACATACTGTTGTTATTGTTATTATTATCCCGTTTGTATTCGGAATAGAAAAATAACAGTAAAGACTGATAAAGGTGTACAGAGAGCATAAAGTACGTTTAGGAAATGACCCGCGAAATAGGATCATTTTATTAGATCCACACAATGGTAAAAGTAAAGCAAATGGAAAACTTGGTGCGATAGAGAGAAAAAAAATGAAAAGTTTAAGTTAAAAAATAGTATGCAATAACGAAAAGCAATACTTTGTTGGCTTAACTTTGCGAGATTACGATTTTTAAAGAGTTATATAATATGCGCATCCCTCTCTTCCCCTCTGCCTTTTCCAATACGTGGTTTCTTGGATATTCGGTTGTATACATGTATTATTGTATTGTATATAAGCGTATATTTACGTTCAAATGCTTTTAATTCTAAAAGAGAATCTATATAATATTACTATCGTTTCTGGAAAAGAACCGGGTCGGACTCGTATACAGGGCAGACGCGAGCCTCATTAAAAACGTCCCGAGGCTTTGAAGTCGTATATTTTTATTCAAACGTCACTATTATTTTATTTACGTAAACTTTACGTAACCTAACCTACGAATATACGTTTGGTCAATTGATTTTTTTCTTCTCAAGATGTACGCGTTAATTGAAATTTGAAACCTAATCAATGTTATATGGACATATAGTTTAGTAGGCAGCCGTACTTTATCACCGCAGGATTGCGCAACAATTGTGTGTACATCATTTAAAAATAGTCCACCCTTAGGTGCAATAGTAATTATAACATTATATAGATTTATCAGTTAGGATTTGTTTCACTCTCGGTCTTACAATTTACAGGCCCCACATATGTTTATAAATAATGTTTATATATGTTTTTCTTTTAATTATACACATTTTTCAAAGTACCCATTTTAACGAAAATATTTCGCCTCCTCCGGCCATGTTACACCCAATCGTGACCGATATAAATAATAATATATAGTGACGCGTCTAGTTATCGACTGTGGTTGTGGGCGGCGAATGACGGGGTGGGTAGTGGTGGCCGGGTGAGTAGCGATGACTAAGGTAAATATCAATATAACAGCGGCTGTATAATACACAATAGTTTTATACAGCGAGGAGCTGTGCTCGCGGAAACGCCGCAGCTATATGCGTGGTGCGCGTGTCTTATTGTTTGTACAGCACTTGGGCGGAGGTGGAAAGGTGATATTGCGCGTATATATATACAGTCACACTTCGCGTAGTCTAGTGCGGTATGGCCTTGCAGTAATACGAGTAAAACGCTAAAGAATTTATACACTTTAATATATATATTGTACGATTTAGCGCCCAGTCAGCTATCTTATATAATATATTGGCGCCGAACAGTCAATATTTACACTCGTTTTGACCTCCCATTCGTTCCCTGTCTAGGCTGAGGTTAACGTCTCGTTTAGCTCAGACTGATATTTAATAATACGCGTATTTTTAGTGTAAATTGCGTTTTCCGCAATACCTAGACTGCTGGCGACGGTAAAAATTCTACTACCCCCGATTATAATATAATATCAACGACTATGATTTTTATACATGCGTGGTAAAGGGCGAAAACCCGTCAGCTGTCGGCGAATCGCGTATAATATTTCATTAATACGATCTGAGGGGATATGTTATAATATTATACAAATATGATTATTAACGATCCTGAAAATTCCTTTGTCGACGAAATCGGACTTCAATCCTATTTACATTCCTCCGTCAGTTGCCGTTTGCAGTGTTCTTATGTGCCGTCTGTGTTCGCCTGTATCTACACCGCCCCCGGTTCCTATATCGTATTATAAAAGGCTGTTGTCCCCCCCTCTCCGGCCATTAATGAGATAATATAGCTTCCGTAGATCGCGGCCATCGATGAAATTGCCAAACGGTAAAATTGTAATGTGTACCTAAATTGCTTGTATCAATTCGACGGTAGTGTTTGGTATCGCAGTTCCCTTCGCCGCGTAACACATATTTACGTTAATAATCTTATATATTGAATGTATACACGACTATTAGGTTTGTGTATAGTGTACACATTTATAGTTCTGCTCACGTTTGTCGAATCTCTTGCGGTATGTATATTATTAAAAAAATATTATCTCTATTATTTATTTTCTGTTTTCCATAAATAACATTCGATGACTGTGTGCTCATTTGTGTGTATGCGTTTAAAGGTTCGTCAGTCTGAATTAAAATTTTGAAGTCAACCTACGCTACAAAATTAATTTCCAATTTATAGTAATTATATTTATGGTAACCGCAAAATCAGAATTTGTTACCTAAGTCTTAACCACCCTGTTTATTTTTGGGTGATGGCATAACGTCATCATGTTAGTCATAATTCTGATTTTGTGGTTATAGATTATTACAAATTAATTGCCCATTATTTTGTATGGTTTGGACTTCGAAATTTTAATTTTGGGATGTTAGACGTATACGGACTTAGTAGTGTTTGAAACTATGTGCAAGTTTGCAATTTTTCTCAGTGAACTTACTTTGAATATTTTTCTACACAACAGAATATATTGAAATAAAACCGGTTTTGAGGTCTTTATTGAATAGGGTCTTAGGTGATATTATACTTCGCAAAACCAAGAGCTCTGGTTCCTCTCAGGAACTATTTATTTTTAAATCTTTTAAATCGGATCACGTTGATAGGGTGGTCTGTGACCCATTTACTTAGGAAAGAAACGGTGGGTTTGAAAAGATTGTCAAAGATTAAGGTGGATGGAAGTTTATATAAATTAAGGAGGTCTGATTGTTATTGGTCTAGTCGTAAAACTTTTTGCAGTAAGAGTATAGACTAGTCCACATATTGTTTGGACTAAGTAGCAGCAGTTGATACATTTTAAAGTTGACGTTTTGCTGCTAAAGAATTTGTGATTTACCGAATTATCCATTGGGAAGATTGTAGAAATTTAACTTTACATAATTATTTAGTTCTGTATAGTTGATGAAACTTGGAACTTGGAAACAATTTATTATTTTTACTTATAAAATCTCATGACTTACATATTTAATAAACTTGATGTTTAATTGTTGCGCTTCACCATTTATATGAAACTTGGCAGATATATATGTATACTTTTTTTTGTTATTTCAATAACAATATCGTTTTATTATATTTATTATATAAACGCTTCGTAATTATTCTGTTTAATTAAGATTACTGTTTAAAAATGAAGATGCCATTAAGAATTTAATACTTCATCAACCATCTATTGTTTTCACTTTTATAATTAAATAATAAACGAGAAAATTTAGAATTTATATGGCTGGAGATAGTTGTATATCTAGAGCATTTTTTTTTGACATTAGCCATTTTTAAAAACAAATTTGATTTATATTTTCAGAGTCTCGGGTATTTTTAATTTTCCTTTTAAATCCATTGATTATTTAAATTTATAAAATATAAGCTTGTTCTAAACTTAAAAAAAAACCGAAATATATTTTTTTTTGATAAAAATAGTATAGGTACGTGTAGCTTCAAATAAAGTGTGTGTGTGTCATATACGCGTAAAAAACTTATAATACTTGACTTAAATTTAATGTTTATGGTATTAAGGATTAATACACAAGGTAAAATAATGAAAACCGTGTCGTGACGTTGTTTACAAAGTGTACATTTTCGACAGTCTATTTAGTAATTTATGTCGCTTTTAATGGTTTTAATCAGCTAATAGCAGTTATTAGATTTCAATGTAAATCTTCTGGGATTTAATAAAACGGCTATGAGGTTTTTACGTTAAAGATTTGTTTGCATACTGACGTCAAATAGTATTTATAGCGCTAGCTCTGTATTTTAACACGTAATTCTTAAGCGGATTAAATCAATTCTTCGTTTACTTATTGTTTTCCTCCTCAGGTTACTGACAAGTTAACGAAACAAAATTGTTAGCGCTGTCTTAAATTGTACAACGTCTAGAAGTAATTATACTTTTAAAATGTTTTTACTTTAAAAATAATATTGGAATTATTCACTCGATAGTTAAATAAATTGTTTGTCCACAATGAATAATTATTGTGTGTAAGAAGATAATAATAATTAATGTGTGTAAAAGGCCTTTTGCAATTTTTGTCGGTTCATAAACCACGGGAAGACGGCGTATTGTATATGCAATTTTGATGCATCACTACTTGTACCGTCCCGTATTATAGCCTATAGGTCATTGTATAGTATTATGTATATCCGTGTAAAATACTCTATAATGATAGATTAACGTGCGTTGATATTATACTTAAATATTAATCATCGTTTGCCCAATATGTAAGTATCAATAACGGTAATACCTATTAAGACATTGATACATTTCCTGTTTGTTTTTTTCAAAGGATTAAGGATCCGGTAAAGCGAGTATTACATTTTATGTTATCGTAATCGAAAATATCTTAGGAATCACTGTATTATACTTGTTTACCATATATAGTACTTTAGACTAATGTTAATGACACCGAGTGAATTGATACATTCCTTTTTGATTGTTTATTATTGCAAATATAATTATTTGTAAACGGTTAGGTAAACGGTAATTATTTTTTAATATTAATGTTATTACTAAATATCTAAAACAATATCTAAAATAACTCTTGCGAATTTCTTCACGCTACGCTTTGATATAATACGTTCTGTCAATCAAAACCTTATAGAGTAGTTACGATTATTAAATAGTATTATTAATCTGCCATAAAAAAAAGTTACCACCTTTTTTAAAATGAAAAAAAGCTTTATGTAACCAAATTTTTTGTTGACCTATATTATTATTACTTTCGTTTTATGTACTCTGTTCTCGTATATTATTATTTCGTACACAGTTACCATAAATCAGATTTTATTTATTAAATATAATTTGTCAGGTAGACTACAATAAATATTAATACATCGTACATTCTAAACTAAACTAAAATATAAAAGAACAAAGAGTAATGGAAACAGGGTTTTGTTATATTTATACATGTGTATAGTGTTGTGACTCCAGTGTGTGTGTATATATGTATATAATATATTATGTGCGTTCGTGTGTTTATATATATATAGCGCTCATTAAATATTAATAATCCCCGCTAAGAAAATATCGATTAACCTTTCTGGCGATACTCTAACGAATTGATTGGTCGAAACCTTGTAGTACGCGTGCTGTGTCCATGCATACATATTCGAACTCGCGTGTATTATGTAAAAAATTTAGTCTGTCATCTGAACAACTCTTGTACTTCTTACTTACCTAATATTATATTGACTTCGGGTGTACGTTTTAATCGCTTACATCCGTCGCAAGTATGTATTACTTATAATATTATTATACTCAAAACCATGCAGCCGTATATTGATATACATTTATCGTGGCAATGCACGTCGATTAACTCTGTGAGAAATAGTAATAATTATAGCTTGCCGTGATTCTGCAAGGTATGCCATTAAAACAATACTATATTTATGTGTGTCTATATGTATAGCTGGTATTATGGGTTCTGGGTTGGTATACTTATATATTATAATATGTACGCTCGCTCGGATTTGACGTGATCATGCGATTCGCGATCGCGCAAACACTTTTATTAATTATAATTTGTCCTGCAAAATTAAACCGCTGTAAAATTAGCTCGTATATTTTAATCGGATGACTTTTTTTATTTTTAATATTCCCACCTCGCCCCGTCCCACAAACATTCCTCCATGCCACCGATGTGTTACGACCAGCCGGATTCGTCCCAAACTCTCTCTCCTATCAGCAGTGGCGGTGGTTTACGACCGCCGGGCAAAAGGGATCTCCAAATTAAAATAAACGAAGAGTGTTTCCCGCATGCGATTCTGCTGCCGGTGCAGTAAAACTATATTATTATAATTATAATATATGTATACACGACTTTCTGTACTCCGCACCACTGCGGCGCCGGACATGCATTCAATTCTCGTCGGCGCGCATGTAGTTGTATACGTTCGTTTATTACGATTATTATTATTATTGTCATCTATTATTATTATTATAATAACTTATAGCTACTTAAACCGGAGAGTGGACATTCAGTTCTTTGTGCGCGGTCTGGTCTCTCCGTCGTATGTACATTCAAAGGTTAGGTTATAATATTTAATAACGTCTCCCACCCAACGAAAACAGAACGGTGAACTGTGAGTCCGTGAAATAATATAATATTAAAAAATCGCTACCACCCCACTGACGTCAAAACGCGGCCGTTCATCTACGCGACAACCCGTCGTATAGGAATACTGCCGTATAACCCACATCCGTCGTCCGCGCTTAATAATAATAATAATAATAATATTGTATTATAATATAATGTGTATAGTGTAGTATACCACTTCCCGGCTTAATCCGATCTCGTTGCGCTGAGCTGGTTATGGAGATTCTTTCTTGTTTCTTCAAAATGTATCGTCCGCGGCGGAATACAATATTATATTGTGCGTATATGCCAGCTACGGAGTGCGATTGCCACCATTTTTATTGATCGGAATATTTTTCTTTTTTCCCCTGAGGGGTAACACAATTTTACGAAGTTGTGCTAAAATAATAATGTATCAACATTTTATCGCGTTAGATCCATGGTCCCGCCGGCGCCTCGGGAAATGTCGAGCTTACGATTCGGGTGTTGACCGGACTCTACGCGTTCTGCGGTTTTCCCCGCTAAACCATAATGGTGGCGGTATGCTGTCGAAAATATGCGACCAAAAGTATGTGTGTGTGTGTGTGTGTGTGTGTGTGTGTGTGTGTGTGTGTGTGTGTGTGTGTCGGCAGGAATTTACAATAGAAATTGCCCAAATCACTGCTACTGTTACCAAGGTGAAATGGGACTAAGAATGTGGGTTTCAAATATGTAAGTGCAAGCCATATTATAACATATGTATATTATACATAAACATTGTATAGGTATAGTATGCACATCTTTGAGGTAGGTGTAGGTACACCTTCAAATATTGCACTTTTTGTGTTGTTCGTACTATAACATAACATATAATATATGTATATTTTTTTTAGAACTCGCGAGTTAGATTATGTGCTCGCGTACTTAAGTACTCGAGGCTTATAACGGATTTATAATATAAATCTGATGTAGTCTTGCGGATGAAAAATACAAAACCGTTTTTACTTGAATCTGTTATTTTTATTTGCATTATTAACAGTGAACCATAAAAATCGCTTAAAATGCGTTGTATGTATAGGTACAGTAGGTACAATATGCATTTGTTTATAGTTTAATTCAATTTAAAAATGTATGTTCATCTCTGTTCTTAAATAGGTCGTATCGTCGTTGTTTATTATGTTTTTTAATCAGTTAACAGCCATCTAGTATTTTGTTCATGTCGTATATTATTATATCTTTGTGTGTATAACGCATATATAAGGTTGTCTGATCGTGGACGGATAGAATACATTATGTATAATACGTGCCTTTAATCTGTTTAATTATTTACAGTCTAGAAATCTCGTTTTATTATCATATATATTATTTTACACAGTGAACATCAAACATTTTGCTGTGGTGTTCTTGGCTACTGCTGCAGCTTCTTAGCTACGTTATACATTAAGTTTCGATTACATAATAAATAAGACCTTGTAATGATCATGTATAATTTATTACTTGTCATAAATCATTTTCATTCTTATATTTTATATATTTATTATTATCATTATTGTTTCTTTTGAACGAAGGCATTACAACTTTTATTATCGTTCTTAGCTGCCATCCCAGAGGAATCTTATCCCATATCTCCCGGAACACTCGCTTAGTCTCAAAGTTAAATTTGATGTTCGCAAACATAGAGTGATTTTTAATATTTCTTTTTTAGTATACTTTCCATTTAAATTAAATTCATTATTCAATTACAATATATTGTATGTCAGTACGCTTTCATAAAACTTAATCATTGTTTGGTGTACAATTTAATCAGTATATTAATATATTATTGATGCCTATAATTGTATAATTTAGTCGAATATGAAATAATTATCAACGACTATAAAATCATTGTATTCATTCGTAAATTGTATTATACCGTTATATAATAATTGTATTTATTGTTCGTTGAAGTCAAATTATTATAGTATATATAATTATTATTTTTATTTTTTGTATAATACGTTTTATACCATTCAAAACGTATATAAACATAATAATTCATGTATTAGATTTCAAAATTATACATTAAAAAAAATCATAGAGTAAATAGTATAGCTGAATAAATTCAATTATAATATGTAATTTATTTAAAACAAAATTCAATAATAAACTGACAAATTTACTTATGGATTCGGAAAAATATTTGAGTAATTACACAATACCGGGTGATTTATTTAACGTAGAATACTCATTACTCATAACTAAAAAAGTATTGGTTTTTTGAAAATACTTTTTTTACAAGGTTCCAAATCGTTACAAAACAACGTTTTCATTAAAAAAATATGTTTGGAAATATTATTTTTCCTTATAATTTGTTTAATTTTTTACTTTTTTTAATTACAACATACAGTTTTAATTTGATCTTCAATAGCAAAAATATTTTTTCGAGTATTTTTGTGTACAAAAATCGAATTTAGGATGAGTAGCTTATGATTAAATATTTTAAGTTTAAATGGGCGGAATAGTGGATCAACATTTGAGAGGGTAATCGCGTACCTCACCACTCCGCTCATCAAAATTTTAAATACTATAATTCATAAACTACCTGCCCTAAATTCAATTTTTATGTATTAAAATACTAAAAGTAATAACCTGCTTTAGAATATGAAATAAAAAATGTCAAGGATAAAAAATATTAAAATATATATTATATATTATATATATCAATAAAAATGTTGCTTTTAACTTCTAGAAACTATGTACATTTTTTTTTTCAAAAACATTTATATATTTTGGAAATAATGAGTGTTTAATGATAAAAAATTCACCCCGTATCTTTATGAAAATATATGGCATATAGTGATACTCAAATATCACTTAAATGACAAGACTCTTTTAGGTGCAAAATGGTCAAGTGTAAAATATACAACATTCAAAAAAAGCATATGACACTCTTCATAAAATTATCTTCTTATTTTTATTATTTATTATTTATTATATATTTAAAAAAATATTTTTCTGTTAAGAAATATTTTTCAACAATCCTCTTTTATGGTTATTACTTATTACTGTTTATAATATTTATGTAGAATGAAAATATTGGTATATTATTTTATTAGAAAACTAACTACAGTTCTTCAACTAATATTAGAAAAAAATTGAAAGTGTTTTTGATGGTATTTATAGTCCCGTGTCTTGATAATAATTTTTGACCGTATTTTCATATGCGTAGATAAATTTGAATAATTTTTTTAATTGTTTCATGCATACCTATGAAGTTATTTATTATTACTTATTATGCATAATATTATATGTTTCAGGTGCTTGAGTCCAAGATCTGCGTATTTCTACGAGTTTCCTCCTGCTGGTAAATAAACGTACTTTTATTTACTTAACCCGTAGTCAATATTAATGATTTGCGTTACAAAATAGTAATCGCTTGACGGAGAGTAATTTCAAGAAATTATATTCATATCCATATATTAAAAAATAATAACAAATAAATATCCATTCGTTCACGATAATAGTATTATAACTGTAGATGACTTTCTGTATTTTTATTTCTTATTATTTATTTTTATTTTGTACGGTGAGTTAATTAAAAATGAAAAAGGTCCTTCCACTCCATTCCAAAGCTCGTTTATTCGGTACACTTAACAGAAACGATATTAAAATAAGAATTTCCATCTTCTTTACATGAGGCAATGACGGTGGTGGAAAGTTGGGACCCTACGAAACCAAAGAGTGAGAGAGATGAAAGACCTTTTTTCTCTTTCACTCTTTCTCTTCTGTTTCTATCTTTCTGCTCGCTTCCACCCTTTTTTTTGGACCAGGGAAACTCAGCAATTTCGTGGTTTTCCCAAGGCCAAAATGGATTTCATTCAGTGAGCCCGGGATAAAATTTAAATGGAAATTAGACGGGATCCCGGGGGAGGAAACCTGGTTGTGGAGGATTTGAATCGCTATCGGTGGGGTGAGGGGGGATTGAAGTGAGATAGACGATATAGTGTATGCTCGAAAATGGGGTTCGTTTTCCAAAGGTTTCGGCATATTTGTGGCAAACGTGTCGATGTTATGTTCGGCAGGCAGGTTCGTGCGTCAACCCGAGCACACCTTACCCTCGTTGATTTATTCCTATATTTCCTTTGCGTCAGTGTGCTCTGTCCCTAAAATAATTGTAAAATTCAAAATACCAAAATAATATCTTGTCAAAGGTTACAAATTCATTAAGTCGAGGTTTGTGTCTTGTGCAAACATAAATGATGAACATGGATCTATAGTAGTAATAAAGTTTAAAAACTACATGTTTTAAATAATGTGATTATTTCTGTAATTTGTTTTACAGACCGACCCGGCAAAAAGAAGATCACATTGACGCGGTTTCTGCGGAACTTCAAGACCCACAGGAGAGATAAATCGCGAAGTCAACAAAACGTTTCAGCCCGGGTAAGGATGATACGAACTATTTTGCTGTTTGCAATGCGCGCGAGAGTAGTGGTCCGGGTGTGCACTTTGTGTTAACTACTGTCGGCGGAAATACTGTAATCAACACACACACTACTGTAATCAACACACACACACACACACACACACACACACACAAACTACGAGTCTGCATATGTATGTGTGTGGATAAAATAACGCGCAGCTGTTTCTAAAGCTTTTATGCGCGAGATGGTAGCGGCTATCCACTCGTCCGTGTATTCGGTGTGGTTTGGTGATATTATAGGTGGTAGTTTCCTCATTAATCGTTAATTAACGTTTCAAACAAGGAGAGAACGGTTTGACCTCCTTTTTTTACTAAATCAAATGGCATAATTAATTCCTATACGTTCAAAAAAAACATTCCAATGGAACGCTTATGAGACCCCCCCCTCCCTCTTCACCAAATCTCACAAGTAACTATGGTAACCGCCATATATACTCGAGACTGATATATAACTAAAAAAATTTAAGGTACTATAAAATCGTTCGGTTAAGTATCTTTTTATATATGCATTTTTATATGTATATTATATATATTATTATATTGTGCCCTAGTAATTTTTTTCTCGTCTCTCGTTTTTTTTTTTAAATTTTATTGATCCGTCTCTTTCTTTTTTTTCATCGTGGCTGTTGACCCGAAAATGTCTGTTACGTTTTCATTTTATATTTCAAATACGACATTTCGGTGAAGGTATATAATATACTAGCGGCTATAGCTGGTACATACAGAAATAGCGGCAAGACGGTGGCAATCACGCAAAAATCGTCGACGACATTTCCGTAGAAAATCAATCCCCTTTTATTAATTTACATCGTGGAAGCAGCTTACCGGTGTAATGATCTATGTTCGGTTCTTATATTTATTTATACTAATTTCTGTGGCAATAAAATTCTGTTTTTACGATTAATTATAAAAACTATTTGTTCTCCTATGATGTATTACCTACATTTTTAATCTACGAATAGGCGCATATAATATAAAACTAGTTTTACTTATATAATAACTTTTTTTATTTGTCATTGACTATTATTTAATTTATCTTACTATAATAGTTATTATTAATAAAATTAAACTTTTAAATTATCATAAAAAGTCATTGAAAAATAGATTAAAACTAAGAAAATTTAATTTTAAAAATCAGTTAAATGTTGGTTATTGTTTTAATAAATAAGTAACTTTTCACCAGATTATATTTTTATTGCGTCCCCTAAAAGCGTAATAGTGGTTTTTGAAGGATAAAATATGATCTCGAATAACCATTGCAGTGTGTATACGTACCTACTTAATATCTCTTTATATTTACGAACCCGATGGAATTTCGGTATTTTACTTATATTTTGCACGAATAATAATTGGTTGTTTTATCCTCGTCCCGTCGTTCAATATTAAACAAACAAAAATTTGCTTTATTTGGCGATAACATCACGCTATAATCCAATTGGCAAAAGTAAGTCAACAAGTAGATATTATAATAAAATTTGTAAGTCCAATTAAATTGTAAATTAAGAATATGCTGCAGTATTGTCTATACACCATACAGGAAACAGTATAGACGATGTTATTTCTAACATTATATTATATGCCAGCCGAATATATATTTTCCGGATTGCTTCTGATAAATATTTAATCGTCTTATGTTGTTTTATGATAACACGTAATATTATTATATGAGTACCTGCGGCGGGTAGGTCGTGTGGGTCGTGTATGTGTACCCTGGTGACGGCGACGATGTGTCAGTGGAATACCGATTCGAGGATTTCTACATATTTGCATGCCAATCAGTATATAGGGACCGGCGCCGGATTTAGTCAAAGTAAAAGGGGAGAGGAGGATTGGATGTAAAAATAAATAAATAAATCCCTCGAGATTTCCTATTTTCACTATACAGTATATACACACCTTGATGTCGTCGCGGATGTTCTACAATCAAATTCGCCAAAGTACATGTATATTGTATATAACATATACATATATACACGTCACACACACACACATATATATTTTATATAATATATATGTATATATGACTTGTTTGTATGTTTATATTTTTCACCTACAACGTACGTACGTATTGTCAGTATTATATAAATATATAGGTTTTTTTATGATATCTCGTGTATATACAATATACATATATACATATATAAACTACGGCAGTAGCCCATAACCTACATTTCCGGTGCTTGTATATGTATAGTATGACGTAGGTGTGTGCATACTGTATAGGTATATAAAGCATTAGTATAGGTATATATTATTATATTCAACGTATATACAAGTCGTTGCCCGAATTTGATTCTCCGAGGTCACGACTCACTGGCGGTAACCGGTGATCCGACACCGGGTTCTTGTTCGTATCTGCGCTATGCCGCTATGACATCTCACACCCGAACAGATTTAATACGAAAAGAAATATGTAATATATAAAAGAACACATACGATGCACTGTAGCCTATAAATACAGGGTGATATTTTTAACGTAAAACTACGCATCAATTTTTCTGTGAAGTTTTGAGTTTTTTGAACGAAATACCTTAAGGGTATACTTAAATCTGCAGAAACCTTAAAAATCAAAAAAAAAAGTTTTCAAATGCCCCCCCTAAAAAAAAAATAAAAAAATAAAATGAGACAAAAACAAAAAAATTACGAGAGTGCTGGTCCCACGATACATTTGAATTAATTTATGAATATTATTATGTTGTATTGAATTGATAAAAAATGTGTTAAGAAAGTAAGGATATATTCTTTGCAAACTAAACCATATTATTGTTTGTAACAGACAATATAGTAACAATTTAATGTTGAATTTTATTAAAATATTACATAATCGGTTGAAATGCCAAATGTGTACCCGAACCCGATATTCCGATCATAATATTATGTTTATCGAGAGAGGTAGGTAGAAAGTAGATAATAGCGTCGTTGCAGATATTGTAGCGGTTTAGTATATACCCCAACTGTGTGATTGCACCGCCGCTAAGAAAAACGGTAAATGAATACTCTAGGTTGTTACGGTATTATTTACGTTTATTGAAGTTGTATTCATGCACATGCGATGGAGGTAATGTCGGTGGTCGCCGTGCAACGGTTGGGAAACGTGTTCGTTTTGGAGGTACGGTGAACGGACTGCAGATACTTTGACTGAAATGATCGCAAAGGGAGCTTTTTTGTGAAGGCAGCGTTTGCTGCGTCGAGCGGGTACGCGTACGTCCTTCAGAGATAAGTCTGATTGACGAGTAGTCAATGTGACATGGGTAACTCAAGAACTGTGTAGAATTTATAATATTGTAGTATGTAATAAAATATAATAATTTATTACAAATGTACAGTTTATTACAATTTATGGTTTAAAAGTCTTAATATTTTTTATGTAGTACTATTATAAATACCTAGTCTACAAAAGTATAACGATAGTTAATATAGAACTCATTATAATATTGAACATATAGGTAGGTATGCATAATATGTACATAAATTGGTTTTAAGCTTAGGTTTTTCATCTATTTAATGAAAATGTAACGAAATAAGAAATTAGTGAACTATTTATTTAAATATTGGAGAATATTAAAAACGAGTATATTAGTGTGTAAATTAGTTGTATACACATAAATTTAACAATGAAAATTATTTATTTATTGGTGTCCCACCCGGCGTTGCTCGTATCGAGGATTTGTCTCCTGTTAAAAATGCTAACTCGGTATGATCTAAACTTTGTTTCGTTGTTTAATACTCGTTGTAATTGTGTTCAAAACTTAAAAAATCTTAATCGGTCAGTCAGGATAGTAGGACACGTTCGATTATATTATATTTATTATAACTATCCCGTTCCAGTGATACACGCTTGTGATTATGTGAACTGTATATATTTACAGGTAGTAGACCCTTTGAGGTGCGTAAATAATTACGAATGTTTTATTAACACGCGTGCCACGGTGCTTATGATGTGTATGTAGGTTCCCGGGAAATGTTCGAAAAATTAAGCGTTAGGTATACCATATTTTGTACTAAGTTATATGGGTTTGATCAAATATAAAATACAGACCTAAAGTGATATTGAGTCGTAATAACCAATACCAATCTTAAAATAAACAAAAATTAGTTTTTTTTTTCTGAACCGTAGGTACCACTGTTGTATTCTTGACATCCAGATGTCCTACATTTCTGGTGGATTTTCCTGAAATTATCTTTCGTATAAAACTATAAACCCTGCCCTGACAATTACAAACACAACATAAAAAAAAACAGCCAAATCGGTTTTGCCGTTTCTGAGATAAGCTGTAACAAAGAAAGTAGTTTCGCGTTTATATAGTTAGATAATTTATAACTGTATGTATTATAATAATTTAATATTAATTAGTATTGACGTAATTATGGTGCAAAATCCAAACTGACCAATGGTAGACCTGCCACTATTGGATCTGGTAATATGTGAACCGGCCTTCTTTTTTGTTTTCATTATAATTTTTCTTTCACTGCGCGTGCAACAGAACATCGCTATAGAATTTTTAAACGAATTTAAAAAAAACCTTAAACGTTTTCTATAAAAATCATACAGTCCAATTTATTTTCCGTTCACAAAAAATAACCACTCTGTATAAATGGCATAATGGGTTTGTTTTATTCGACAGCCTAATAGATGCTCCGTCTCAGTCAATGCTGACTGCGCACTGTATTTGAGACAACGACTTAACGGGTGCACTTCAAAAATCCCTAATCGTCCATGTATGTTATATGATGTATCGTTATATTTTGTGCCCGTCCGAATCGTCGTCGTTGTACTTTTCGGTTGTTTGTATATACCGCCATACCGGAACTCCGCGTCAGAGAACGTACACATTCCGACCACCAGTGGATTTCTATGTGTAATTTCTATGACCTTAGAGACCGACATGACACCACTCCACCACTCCACCACTCGTCCTCTCCAGTCATTCACCGCCGAACTAGCAGCTTTCGATTTTTCTCTATCCTATCCTCCGAAAACTGTACAATGCATATGGATTATAATATAAAAACTCATGAATATAAACATTTAGGTTTTTTTCTTTATACGCATTTTAATCGAAAATACTTTTTAATATACAAAAAACTCCTTTATGTTTTTGTCATCCAAGTAGCAGCAGGCGCCGTTTCACGACCACATGGTTAAAAAAAATACGATTCTCGAAAACTCAACTCTTATATTAATTTGTACGCATTGAGCTTATATTTTTGTATAAATACATATCTTATGGGTATGTTTGAGATCATTTTGAATTTTATACTAATTTGAAGAAAAAAATACTTTATGGGAGTTGTCATTCAGAGTAAAATATAAAAAGTAAAATAAAAACTTATAAACTGCAGTTGTAAGATTTTTCTCAAAATTAATTATTAGGTTAATGTAATAAGCAACATACTTGAAATAATAAAAAAACAATTAAATAATTTAACATTAGCCGAAAATGTGTTATAGCGTATGAGACATGCTGCTCATACAGAGCACTAAGAAAAAACACCACTTGTGCCTTATGCTATTGAAGTCTTGGTTTTCTAAGCCGCCGTGTCGGATCGACGTTTTTGGATTAGGTGTGGAGTAGTATGTTTGGTATATTTATTATATACATTTTCCTTGTCCGCGGATCGTTTCCCGCTCGACTTAGGCGAGAAATCACCAAAATTCCCCCTGAATCTTCTCGCGTCGTCTGTTGGCCTTACATCCACACTAGCGTGAGTGAGCGCACACATGACACATACACACAAATACACATACACACACCCCTATTTCAGATTACATTCCATCCCTTCCCACACACACCGAATCACTGTATGTAATATAGTGTATGAGTATTAGTGCCGTCGGTGGAGGGGTTGAAGTTACCGAACGTTTGGCACGAACCCTCAAATTTTCCATCTCTCGGTCGAATTCCAACTAGCGCTCGTCGTTTTTTGCCAGTACACTAACGCATTATTTTATATGGGTGTATACACAGACTAACACACACATACACACACACACACACACACACACACACACACACACACACACACACACACACACACACACACACACATATACATAAAATATATTTTACACATCGTGCGCACTAGTACCCCCGAGGCAACCTGTGGACAGGTTGCATAATTTTTTTTTATGCTTTTCCCCAGTTGGCAGCATGTATACATACTTATGTGTATTACAACAGTCGATGGTACCTAACTTTTTTACACATATTCGTATGTGTATTTACAGAGCAGCTCGCGACTTATTGTATGATTTGCATGCCTTAATTTTGATTCGTTCTATATACTTTTACTGAGACGCCCAAGTGAGTTCTAAATTTGTTTCGCTGATGCAGATCGCCATGGGGCAAGATATAAACATTGTCGTTGCATACTTCATAGTTTTTATGATGTTATTGTGTTTCTAACGATATATTTTACGATTTAATTTTCACGTCATGGAGAAAATGTCTGAGAAAAAGCATTATATTATGATTTATAAAGCGTTTAACCATAAAATGTAAAATTTTTAATCCGGTAAATTTTTATTTTTAAGTAATTTTTCCCAAGTATTTTGTATTATTTATGATGTCAAATAAATATGCTGTTGAATTTATTTTTGTTCTTTCATATCTATCCAACATATTATACTGATTTTTTTCATATTCAAACATTTCCATAAAATATTTAAAGTTACTATGAATGCTTTTAAGAACAAATCACTGCGCTTATAATTAGTTTTATATTAGAGCTACAATAGTCATCTCATCTATATTATATAGAATTCAACTAATTATATCATTATAATACGTTTATGTTAGGCTAATCGTTCGACAATAACTATGTTATATTTACTACATTCTCGAGGCGTCATACGATCGTTATGCTAACAAGTATATAGTAATCTAATTTTTTTAAACTCGATTTGTTTGCATTTTGTCGATTTAAGCTACTTATATAAATGGAAAGGTGAGAAACATTTTAAACATCTCATAATCCAATTCAAGATTTAAAAAAATATATATACATCCCAATAAATATATTAACCTTAACTAAAAGTTAAAAAAACTGATCTAAACATTTAATATTAATTTTATTGATCTAATTTTTGATAAATGTATTGTATATTGTATATTTTTAACCAAATTCTGATGACACGGCTCGGAGTTTTGAATAAGCATTTTAGGTACACCTCGACTGTGGCCTTAAAAACCGTTCTTGTATATTTTTACTGAAATTGTATACTTCTGTCTTAAGGTACCTACAGTTTTATTTGGGAATCCGATTTATATAAATATATATTTCAGTTGTTTTACTGACATTTGTTTAAGGTACGCGTATTTGCATAATATATACGTGTTTTACAGTCTACAATTACATTCAAGTGTTTGGAATTGAAAATATCTCTCTGCATATTTTTAAAAACCACTTCTGATTGGTTGGGGTGGGTATAACTTTTTAATATCTACATGTTTTTGTTAGTTTCAAACAGTTTTAAAATTTCAAAACAAAAAAGTTAAACCGATAACAGCTGTAATTTTCATATTAAAACAAACGTATATTAATAATTATTGTTTTTTAATACCTATTCGACCAAATATAATAATTCTCTCATAATTGTATATATCTCAATATTGTGTTATTAAAATTATCGAATTTTAGAAATTTTAGTAACGAATTCATTATTTAATTTACAACGACAACGCGATTAAAAAGTGTATTGTCGGTGTTCATTGATTTTATGTGTATTAAAATGAAAAAAATATATTTTTTATGTAGACGTTTTATTTTTTAAATTTGTGAAATCCTGTTATAGACCGTATTTAAAATAACTATTTTTTCCATTAGTATTCTGGTTGGTTTTCTGAACACTTTTTATTTGTTTAATATAATTCAACGTGTTTTGAATATCATATGTGTCTATTTTAAGTTTTACTTTAAACAATACGTGTTTAGTTCAATTTTAGATTTCAAAACAATTTTAGATAGGTACCTACTTCGATTATTACTTATTTTTTTTTATTATTAATTTTAAATAAGCATTTTATTTTTTCTTCTCACTACACAACAAGTAAATTAATAAAATATAAATGTATCTAAAACATTATAAATATTACACAATATACTGAAACTAGATCTATCACTACAAGGATGTGTGTCATTATTTGTAAAGTAATAAATAATTATTACGTTTAAAAATAAATGTTCAGCCATTTTATTCAAAATTATCCTGTAATATTTAGTTAAAACCACTTTGATTAACCTATAATTTATGCGGTTTTCACAACTTCCTAGGAAATTTTTCCAAACATCTTACTAATCTTACTCATCTTACTTTGTTCGAAACGCGCATAGGTACTTAATATTATATTCATAAAATGTGTTGATTTATTTTAGACTTATTATTTATGATATATTCGTAAACGATTTTTTTAGTATTAAGTCTACTTTTTATCCAAAATGTGCTTTACATACAACAGTAGTGTATGTCATACAACAGTGTTGTAATGCTACGACACAATCTCATTATCTGATTCGTTATAAACACATATATTATACTGCTCTTATCGTACAGAACCCCACCGAGTCCTAAACCCATTTTGGCAAGGCGCCATTTTGAATCCAAAAAACTTTACTTTTGTACAAAGTTCAATATTAGTTTAAGTACTGTTAATGTATTATTTGTGAACTTGTTTTAATTGATTTTTATACAGACCTGAAGTATATTTGCATTTTTTCAATCCCTAATGATGATTTGTCACTCTAAATCAATTATAAAATAATAAATTATTATGAATGACTTATTATTTATTAACAATAGAATTTTCTGAAATTAATTATATTGTGTTTTTTATAATTAATCAGTAAGTCGCATTTTATATTATGTAATTGCACAAGTTGTTATAACTAATTTTCAAATATTAATAATTTTCTATATTCAAATTATTATAAATTAGTTAGTTGTGTTAATAAGTTTTTTAATTAAATAATAAATAATTAAATAGATGATGAACATTTTATTAATAATAATTAATATGTGATCATTTAGGTCTTCGAAGTTTAAAATTGCGTTAAATTGACATGATTTAATATTGTATAGTTGAAATAAGTTTAAAAAAATGACAACTAATATTCTGGTGAATCAGCGGAATCGACTTAAAATTAAATTACCTCGTTCACATGTTTTATTAGATTTTGGTTTTAAAAAAAAATATTTAAAAAGTATTAGGTATTTTTTCACTCATTAAATTATAATAACATTAATTAGACGATGGCGATGGTCACTGCATAAAGAACTTAAATGTGTTTATGTGTTGTTTCTACATATTATAATATATTATAACATATATGTAATAAAATATGATAAATTATAATATAGTCCAATAATAATAATCACTGTTATGCAATATAATTCTAGAGTTATTTGTGTTGATTTACTATTTTTACTACCTATTTACACGGTCAACGAATGAGTTAAACACTGTCATCATCTCTAATGTGTGATGTCGTGATGCCATAATGTATAACTGCCATGTCATAAGATACAATTATGTCAATCATAGGTACACTTTTTGTGTATGCAACAATATTATACTATATTTACCTATTTACTTATCTTATAATAATATCATGTGGAAAAAATGTAACTTAATAAATATACCAATTTTAACATCAATTAATCGTGTTTCAGGCCAACACTCCAGATTGTTTGGGCATGACAATGATGGATAACAGAAATCGTTGTGTGCCTATGTCCAGCAGAAACCATGTCGGCAATCCATCTGGTTTTGAAGAAACCATCCATCGGGTGAGTGAAAAAATAATAATAAATGATCCCTTATTGTAATTTGAGGCTTTCCCGCCAACTCGATTTCGGGTCTCGATTTCGTCAAACATTTCCACAACAAACATATATTGTATTACCTTTTTATTTTTTAGTCTTTATTAAAACATATTTTTATCTCATTGGTTTGAAAACTTGTGCAGGTATTTGTAAAAAAATGATTTTAACCATTTAAATATCTACGCTACCAACATTTATATTTATATATTTATTATTTATATGCTTGAACTCGTAACGTGGACTATATACGAACTAGTTTTTCATTCCGAATATTCGTACCTATTCGTACACGTATAATATACTATATAGGTACTTATTTTCTACAATTTCGGAGTTATAAATATAATTTAATTAATTTACATCATCATATATTTCACCATGTTTGCGGTGGTATAAAATAATAATAATTTTACATCGTACATTTTCCGATTTTTTTCCGTCGGAAGTACACTACCAAAACGTAGGTCGCGGGTGAGTCGCCCATTTATACACCTGCAAATTATTTCTCGTCCTGCGTTTCGACTAAATCTACGAGACCGTAGGTATATATCATACACAAATACATAGTGTACGGTTTGGCACACCGGAGACTTTGGGGAAAATAAAGCGCATACGATTTCCGATCGCCGCCGAGATCCGATCACTGCATAGGGCGTTTGGAAAGAATGAAATAATAAAAAAACAACCCTGTCCCATAATAAACAACGGACATCAAAGCTCCGGTTTTCGCGTTTCCTCGTTTTTTTATTTTTATTTTTTTTTATCGAAATAGTTTCTCTCACTCACTGCAGAAACTCTGTACGCGTAGGTACCTATAAGTATAGGTGTGCCGTTTTATTTGTATTATTTTTTTCGTGAGTCGATTTCGCTCCATTTCACCCACCTCCCCTCTACCTCCTCCTCTTCCGATACCAGCTGCAGCCGCTTTTATAATATATTATATTCCGGTACTCGCGAGATCGTCTACTCTTGCACATATTATTATAATATCTGTGTTTTAGTTGGCGATATTGTATTCATTGCGTAAATAGAACGAAAACGTAGTGGTGGCGGCGGCGACGGCAACACGTATATATACACGCGTATTATACCTACGCTAATAAACAACATTAAAGTCAGATTAGGTGGTGCGCGGGCGAGGTAGAAGCCGAGGCGAGTCATTAAAAACTTTTCAACGCCGCCGCCGAGTGTATACGCGATAGAGAGAGAGACAGAGAAAGAAAATCCTATGTATACGTATAATACGTTTGCCCCTTTTTTCGACCGCCCACGCCTTTTGCGGTCTCGCGTACCTTTTTTTCTCTCTTGCATTCGCAAACACACACACACACACACACCACACACCTACACACCCGCCCAAAATAACGTGAACACACCATCGTGATGGGTATACGCGTGTTGTTTTCGTGCGGAAGCCCATACACTCGGCGACGGTGGTGTGTTAATGCGCTCGCGTTTCACGACCCGTAGGGACCCATTAAAGGTCATGTGCGGCGGCGGCCGTTACTGCCGTCTGGAGTAACATTAATCTTGTTATGCGCTCGTATAAGGCGGGGAACGAGTTATACGGCGAGCCGAAAATAATATTCTTTCCCCCTGTACGGTGTGGGTATCGTATAGGTGTACAAATATTATGTACCTATATGTCCTATAGGTATAATAATATATTACAGTATAATATAATAACGATATACGTGCGTGAAAACTGCCTCGGCAGTGTATAAATGTCGCTGTAGAAAACGGTCCGTAGACAGGTTGGTGCGTGGTTTTGGGGTGGAGGCTCGTTTAGCGGTGGAGTCACAGACATGCTAAACGTGACCCTGCTGCCGTCCGTCGAACATAATATAATAACTTGGTATAAAATATATATATGCAAATGTTTTCTATATGTAAACAATTTTTCTCTGTCGTGTATATTCACAGTTGAAAGTTCAAGAGGCCATGATCAAAAAGGAACGTTTCGACCGCGAACACGAGGACATCCTTCGGGAAATCCGTCATGGGCTATTGCGGTACGG
This sequence comes from Myzus persicae, assembly GCF_001856785.1. Classification (NCBI taxonomy): domain Eukaryota; kingdom Metazoa; phylum Arthropoda; class Insecta; order Hemiptera; family Aphididae; genus Myzus; species Myzus persicae. The sequence continues at coordinate 120,856 of NW_019103097.1, read as the reverse complement.
CGGTGGAGGCGGCAGTGGAGGACCTGGCAAGCCCACGGCCCGTTGTAACAACTCGGATGAGACTTACATGTATGACGATGACATGCTCAGACACTGGTACGACGAACCTCCGTACGAGTCGGACCCTGAGGAGTTGCTGATGGAACACGCCAATAACAGGTATAATAAATTAAACGGCGAAAATCTTTGTAAGACTCCAGGACGTTTTACTCGATTTGTTGGGAGATGGTCCAGTGATCAGGTTTGAACGTGCACTGCATGTATACAGGGTGATTAAGTTTATGTGCGACCACCGTCTTTGTCATGCGGGTTATATTATTTGAATGTTGAATTTTGAACTTTTAGATTTATTTAAGACCACAATTTGACAAAAATCAACTCGACTAACTTCACTAAATATATCTGTTGGTAAACATTTCTATTTAATTTTTGAGATTCTCGACGTATCTGTTCTATATCTATAATAAGGAGTTTATACTTAGGTACACAAAATAAAAAAACACAGAAACCTCTTATTAAAATTTCGATTTCTCAATAGAATAATAGCGCAGCGCGCAACAATTATAGAAACCTAACCTAACCCTGAGGAGTAGAATCGTTATTTATCTCATCCATGATTAGTATAAATCTTTGCGATTTGCGTTAATAAATTAAGTCATTAGGTATATAATATATTCCGTTTGCCAGAAGAACTTGATGTCCTATCATTTACTTTGGGAACCTTTAACAAGAACTCAAAGCGTGGGGGTGAGTCGGAAAAGTTTAAAATGGCCCTCACAAAAGAGGTCTTTAGGCTTTAGGTTTTCCCTTCTCCGATATCTCTCGGACAATTATATGAACTCATACGTTATATATATATCCGTTGCACTAGTTCTTGTAAGTGTATAATATTGTACCAGACTCACCGACGTCTCCGTTTTCAGAGTCTATTATGGCTACACCAAACACAGAGCGCCCCGGAACAACAATTCTGGTTCCGTCATATCGTTGCGCAGTGCAGGCGATATATCGTTGTCCGGTAGCCACCACCATCGTGGTGGCAGCGGTCATCACCGGCAGACGGCCACAGGACTTTTGTTGCCTGCTTCCGGTTCCGGTCAACCCACTACCATAATACCGTTGAGGCGACAGAACAGGGAAAGCGGAGATTACGCCACGTCTGACGTCCAAAGCGTTTGGTAATAATAATTTATACTATAATACAACACGAAAGATATATATTATGATATATCACTAATCACTTTATAGTTCATAAATACATCGTTACACGAACTTTACTTACACGTCCGGACGTTCTCAGCTTATAGACGTTCTGTAAAACGTCTTATGTCTTCTCATACTTATACGTACGTCGTTTTAATGTATCATGATTTATGACGATCACGAGCGCCAAGATAAAATCCAATAGTGATCCGAAGAAATTGTCCATATTATATTGAGGGAGGGGATACTTTTAAAAGTATAATAAATAATAACACAATATCTCGAAAAGTAGGATTGGTTTTAGTAGTAATATTTATTTTTGCGCAATTTAATTATCTGCACTGCAAAGCAATATTTTTTTACGATTTTTATCGTGTTCATTTTGTAAGTGTTTTTTTTCAATGGTGACAACGTTTATTTTTCATTTTTTATTCCATAGCAGACTACTTTTAATTACTTTTCTGTTGCTAACATTTAGATGAGCCATGAGCGGAGTAGTGGACCATTATTTTGCTGGGTAATTGGTATTCTTGTGTCACTTTACTCCACTGGTTTACATTATATAATACTTGTAATAGGTAGTTACAACTAATTATCTATTCGTTCAAAATAATAATTTTTTTAGTTTTTTTGTTAAATTTTGCTTAGTAATTATTTTAAATTAGGTATGTAAAAAAAATGTCGATAACGTTAGTAGGTAGTTTTCTGTAAAACGAGTGTTTGTCTTTTAAATAATCACATCACCTTGCAGCAATAAAAGTTAAATGTTTGCTTTTACTCAACAATAATATGATAATTTCATATACATAACCCACTTCTGCTGCAGCGGTGCTTCTATACGCAATGTCGTCGATTAGTTTTCCGATCACTTACCTATGTACAGTGGACGCCGCTCATACGCGTCTTATAAGATTCACTTTGGGACCAGCACAAAGTGAGTTTTATAATTGAATGAATCTTATAGGCTAAGTGAGAAAAACAAATTTAATTACATATTTATGGATTTTGTTTTTCTACATATTTTGCTTTAATTATTAAACTTGAATAAATGTTACATATTACATATTTATTATTGAATAAATTTAAAAATTTTGATAAAAAAATAAAAATTATAATACATTGACAACCGATTGACGATTATACATTGTACCACAGTTATACCGTCGGTCTTATCGATTATGATTACTGTGCCAGGTAATCGGGAGTGTATTTATAATTCTCACTGCAATAACGATGGCAAAAAATGTGAAATGCGATAAAATTTGTTGTACATACACACATTATAAAGCATAAAGACCAATTAATTTCTAAATTTTAACAAAAAATGTTTATTTTTATACGAAATTCGAGTCTTATAACCGAATTTTTTATAATGTATTTGGATTGTTTCAGACAATTTTGAGTCTAATAAGTTTAAGTTATAAGTCTAATAACTTATATCCGTGATTCTTATAAGCGGCGTCCACTGTACCTTTGTTATATTGTCTTGCTTCGTGTGTTATGTCGAATGAGCCTAAAAATAATATAATATGTAAATCGGTAGCTTCAATTCTCGGTGCATTACAGCTGCGATATTGTGGTGTATATAATATTATTAAAGCGCATTAGAGAAAACATCATCAACAATAATTAGTCGTAATACTGCAGCCTGCGTGCGACAATATGCCGACAATTCCGAGCATTAGCGAAACCCGTTTTTTTTCTACCCTACAACGAGACTGCAATCTATATTCATATCGAACCTATGTATATTTACCCACTCCGACATGTACTACCGTGCACCCCTTCTCACTGTTCTCTAATTTATAATTATATGTACCAACCCTATAGGTACATCGTAATAATGTATCATCTATATTTAGTCTACCTAAATAATTTTTTAAACAGAATTATAGTGCCTCTCCGTCCCCGGAGATTTTCTGCCGTCACCGGTCCTAAGATAAAATGTATTTTTTACAGACTACGGTGTTTTTTAGCACTTATTTGTTAACATTTTAAATCATGATGGCAAAAAACAAACTTAACACACTTCAGGCGCAGGTCCTTTATTTTGGGTAGACATTGTTTTATGGGTATACGTATATATAGTCATTTTAATGGGTGTTATGTCATTTCAAATTTTATATGAATTAATAATGATGAATCAACGTTTTTGAAAATCGATTCAGATAGCCAAGGTTAGTATTATATTTTATGCGCAATGGATAACAATTTTAATAAATCACAATTTATATATATATTTTTTTTTTAACTGCTCTGATACAATCAGTACATTGAAATACTGATCAATAACTTTTTGGTGGTAAATATACATGTTATGTTAAACTTCAAGTCTAAAATATTATCTACGTCTTATTTCCAACGAATCACCTATTGCAAATTACTGTTATGATAACAAATATGGGTGAACTCAACTTAATTATTCTATATTCATAAAGGGTTTTAAATTTAGTGAAATACTTAAAGCTCAAAATTAATGTTAAAATTGTATATCTAAATTTTATATTTTTCTATATTTTTTATATTTCTTATTGTAATATTTGTTGTTGTTGCTATAGTATTAACTAATTTTAATAAGTACTGTTAGTGTTGGTTGAAACCATACGAGAAATAAATAATGTTACAATTAAACTACGCGTGGAAAATATTTAGTTAAATTTTGTATTTCATTTTAAAGTGAAATACATTTGTCACCGAGATAATATTTTTATTAAACCGATAACTACTTTTATTTTTATCATAAAAAGTATTTTATTTCATTATTCATCTTAAAATTATTATAATTATTTAAGATGAATTATAAACTTGACTCATAAAATACTGTATATGTATAATACTGCGTTCATATTAAAAACTTTTAATACGAACTTTAACGTTTGAAGATAAAGATACTTTTATTCCATTATAAAAATAATTATTTTTAGTGAAAACAATTGTGAATAATGGTGTGTGCCAACTAATATTGGTCGTATTTTCAAATAAAAGTAATGAGAGTTCTGATAACTTACGACAGTTCAAAGAACGAAAATTTGTGCCAGACTCCAATTTAAGAATGAATTGTTTTGGTCATAAAATATAAAATAAATCTGATTTTTACTAAAACATTGGTTGATCCCAAAGTTATTCATACCTACGTATATAATATATGTTAGTTGTTCACTGTAATATAGTACCTAACTCATTTCTAAAATGTTGTTAATGATAGTTGACTGATTATTTTCGTTTATGATTAAACATTATTATTTATTATATCTATAATTTATTCGTTATTACGATATTCTTTAAAAACTTATCAGTTTGATAAATTATATCAACATGGAATTTTAAGAATATAATACACATTGGAAATTAAAATTGTGGCTTTAAATATTTGTATTTTGTTTTTAAATAAAGTGTGCTCTATATAGTTATATATTTTACTTAACAATCATCGAACTTAATTACAATTTTATATTTATTCGGAATGCGAGCTTTTATTTTAAAAAAGACGTTTTTTAATACTAGGATAACATTTGTTTAGGTTAACGACTTTTTTTCTGACAATCCGGGGCAAAGGAACTGGATTTTCCAAGGTCACGATGTATTCCAGATGCTGGGGGTCACATATATTTAGGTGTACGCATAGGGTACTTTGGCGTATAAATATTATTTATAGATAATTCAGCGTATACGCTATTAATGTATTAATTACTACAGTAAATTAAACGTGAAAAGTGCCCTGTCAGTATATTGTACATAAATTCAGTAAATATATTGTTGTAAAATATATTAAATTCTGTTATATTTTATGTATTATTTATAGAAGAGATTTATATTGTTTCTTAATGTTATAAATTATGCATCAAAGTACAACAATTTCTTTTTCATTCTGATAAGTTAAGTTTTTAGTAAATATCCATAGCGCGTTATATTTATAATCTTATAAACGTAAATAAGTTTAGTACACTATTTAAATTTGATGTATCATTGTAAGACCATTCATTTTCCATAGTTCATTATTGTATTATTTCATTATGAATTTGGTGAAGTTTAAGTTATCAAACTCCTTAAGTTTAACCTTCGTTCCGCAAATCCAAAATATCATTAACGTGCTGTCAAACACCACACCATTTAGCGTGTAACCCCAGCAAGCAATAAGTTCAAACTTCAAAGTGCTTAGACTTTTCGCTACAGTTATATGTATATATAATAATATATTATATCCTGTGACCTTTTTAACATTACCAAGTACGGAAAAGTCAAACCGACGATGCGTGGTGTAGCAGACTGCCATTTTTAGTTCACCCGAACATAACGCGCGTCATAATTATCGTAGAAAATATTCGCCCAAAATAAAATGCAAAAACAATTTACATTATGTCTCTAATGTCCTGTGTCACAATTAGTATCTCTGTGTAAGTCCGTCATACATGAATATATTTAATACGGGTTTTCAACAGTCTTGTGCTATTAGAAAATCGCAATTTACAGACGTAAATTACACATTTAGTTCACTAATACATATATTATTATTATTATATATAATATATTTATATTTATTTACCACGGAGATGTAGTTAAGTTAATACGAGACTTGGCTCGCACTATATCAAATTATTAGTTAAATCCTTGACGTAAATGAATTACATATTTTAAAAATCGTTCTGCTTACATCGTTGATGGAAATAATATGTATTAATGAAAAAATTCATTTTACCGATATTTAAACATCGTACCGTTCTTATACAGTTCTAGGATGTCGTCGTTATCCGTGGAGACCAACCGATCGGACTACGACCAGGAACTTTACCACAGGCTCAGGATGAACGTAAGCGCTTGTTGATTTGCATAATAATTATTAGCGGCGTCGATTAATGTTCGTTATTTTTGTTTTTGTACAGGGAATGGACACCGCGGTCTCACCGGGACACAGTTCGGACTACGCCGATCAAGATGACTCATTTCTGCAATCGTCTGTAAGTGTTGCCACAGGCTGTCGTCGATTTTGTACAATAATACAATTAATTAACAACAAAACAATACAAACGTATTTTGTTTTTTCGATTTTTTAGCGTCACAGTAAAAGACAACACCACCACAGATCCAAAACGTCCTCGAAACAAATGAAACAAAACCAGAGACCCAACCGTCATCATAGTTCAGCCGAGAGTCTGCCGAGCACTTCTAGTAAGTTTTTTTTTATAGCAAACAAACACACACACACACTCGGTAGGTTAAAAAAATGCTCACCCTCTCCTTTTATCCTTCAATGAGATGTATTTTTTAAAATTACTTTTACGGTAAATTGAGTACGCGTTATGTTTTTTTATATCTAAATCAAAACTTGAATGAATAGTTTCTGGGTTATTAAAGCTTGTGTAGCAATGATAATAATCCTCAACACCTAATTGTCTTATATGAAATATATAATACGTAGAATATTCAATCTAGTACTAATCTAACACTCTATAGCAGGGATGGCAAATCCATGGCACGCGAAAATTTTTACATTAATTATACAATCAAATTATAGTTTAACAAATACCTGCTTTATAGTATTTGCTAAACAACTCCAAAAAAGTTTGAGAAAATACATTTTTGTCAACAAAAGATAATCCTATATTGCACTCGAAAATCTAAATCTCTTCACAAAAAAATAAAATAAAAATTATCTTTTACCTCACTTCACTTCTTGTGTTTATCGACTTCTATCACCTCAGCTACCTCTTAGTTTGGAGTACTTTGCTTACCCGACACCGCAGGACATATGTGATATTTGTGGCTTGTATGTATATTTAGGCGCCCAAGCATTGATGGGAGCAGCGTCTCAGAGCTCAGAAGAATCACCGACTTCTTGCGATGGGACGCAGAAAGTACAAGTGTTGGCATTGGCGCGGGCCGTGGCCAACAGCAGCCCGAACCCTTATGACAAAGACGCATTGAAATTTAACGTAAGGACGATTGTAGAAACCTTTGTGTCTTTCAAAATGACTCACTCGTTTTTTTCGGTTTGCCGTTTAGAAAGGTGATGTGATACTGGTAACCACCATGAACGCCAGCGGGATCTGGAAGGGAATGGTCAAAGGCTGTGATAGAATAGGCACGTTCAAGTTCGGCAAAGTCCAACCGTTGGTGAACGAAAGCAATGGGCTCGAGAAGAGCAAACAAAACGCGAAACACAGGCCAAAGTCGTTGCTTCAGCTCCTGCGGACAATAGGCATGGAGGCAAGTGCAGTGTTTCGTTGTTTTTCCATCGATCTATTCATTTGAATTTGATGTTGTATTCATTGGCATACTGTTATTATACTATTATACATTTATACTAATAGTAGTATTAGTATAATATACTTATTTATAATATAGTATATAATATTATGTATTATTCGACCCGTGCAGGAACAAATGTCCGTATTCGCGATGAACGGTTTTGGGGACTTGCAGTCGTTCTGTGAAATACGCGAAGCGGACCTGGACTACATGGGCATAATGGCGCCGGAACAGAGAGCGAAAATATTGGCAGCTGTCCAGGTCATGCACGACTATCAGTGTGAGTAAATTTAATAATATTATAGTTTGTAATAATATTCATCCGTCTGTCGAACGTATACTTTCGACTGCGTGCAATCAAATCGAGTGGATAATTAACGTTTATCGTCGATATTGTTGTATATTAAAGATTTATTAATATAATATTGTTTTATTATTATTATTATTATTATTATTATTATTATTATTGTCTGGTTGACAGCGCCCGAAGACGATTCTAGCAGCACCGAGGAGAACAAAACGGATCCAAGCTGCGACGACTCTCAGGAAGCTGCCCACAGTCAGCGCGCGATCGTCCCTGGTGCTGACGTCGCCAAGTCGAAGCCGACGCCCAAACCGCGTTTCTCGGCCAACAACGGTAACGATGCAGCCTTGTCGTCGCCCGAGTACAGTAAAAAGGCATCCAAGTCCGCCGACGACCGTCAACATTTCGGCGGCGACACAGCCAACACCCCTGCCGCCGCCACCGCCGCCAAACCGAACTCGTGTACTTCCAGTGAAAAGTCTTCGGACTCGGGCGTCAGCACCAGTTCGTCTGTGTGTTTCGGAAACATGACACGGGGCAAACGCAGCGGGGTGAGTCACCAGTTGAACGGCAAAAACAACTTTGCAGGGCACTTGATTCAGCAGAACATCAAAGACTGACGGTTGTTGGGCGCTCATTCTCGTGCAGTCGATTCCTATACATTTTGTACTATAACCGATTAAGAGGGGTCAAGGGAGGGTCGTCGAGGGACTTATGGGAGATAAAAATATAAACCACCACCACCACTGCGAATACGTCGAGAGAAAGCCATAATCATCATATTATGTATACATAACTTACATTAAATATACTTTACTTCTAAACTTGCATTTATTACTAATCTTGGGCATTCGTTTTCGTTAAATTTAAAAATTCGAAACAAAATAATTATTATAATATTATGTACTCTTCGGCCTACATTTCTTTTTCGTTTTTAAAATTAACGTTTTGTCGAAACACTTATATTTTGTTCAGAAATAACGCTTTTAAAGCCGTTTTACACGGCAGCGCTATTATTCAACATGTACCTATAATAATATGGCCGCAGTGTTTATTTAGATTTGTGATAGTGTACTTGACATGACAGACTTGTGGGTCCATTATGTTTCTTAGTCTTTGGAATTTTGGATATTCAATTTTCGTGGCAAATTTTTTTAGTCAATTTGTTGTTGTTTACGATAATTTTTTTCCTTTTGTTACCATAATAATATATATATATAATATGAGAATGGACATGATTGACTTAATACAATTATTGGTTTTGCTAAATTAAATTTAAACAGAACTGGCTAGAATCAAAATAATTTAACTAGTTGTGTATGGTATAAACAAACTAATAGATAATGATGATATTGTTAGTATTCTAGTTGGGTATTTAGAATAATAAATATTATAATAATTTTCTACAGATGTATTTTTTTTTTTAATTTATTGAAAGTTATGATAAATATTAAACATTTTCTTTCTATGTGTTAAAATTACAGTGTTTATGTACATAAATAATGCATTTTGAATAAGCAAAATATTACTTTTGTCAAATATAAATACCAAAAATTAAAGAATAAATTTTTGTTTTTAAATAGTTTATTATTATTTATCGTGTCATTTTTAATCCGATGTTCTATCAACACATGACAGTAAATTTAATCTTGCAATACTGTTACATTTTTGACAATATTTACAAATTATGCTTATAGTATAATTGCCCTTATTATAGCCATCCTATAAATTATAGCATCATGTTAAAATAAAATATCCAACATACTAGACGCAATGTCAAGATTTTAGATGATGTCTAATTGAATAATGTTGTTTATGGCAGCGGATATGTGTGCTTCATGTAATCAGTAAATTTTAACCTTCACATGTTATGAAAGTTTGATGATATTAATTCAGAACACTGATTTATGTCAAAACCTGCTACACATTTAAGTTGTTTATAGAGTGGAAGGGCACAGAGGCAACAAGTGTTCAGTGTCTTAGACATCATACTTAAATAATAAACATGTACTTCTAAAGGTACTAAACAGGTGAGAATAATTTCACGAAATTCAATTTTAAAAAATAGCAAATAAACTAATAAACATTTTGAAAATATAATTTGTACATTATTTGAAGGCGTTATAAACAAAATTATTCTACTATTTTATGGTAATAATTTAAGATTCTGAGCCGAGCGATGAATGTATTGATTTTCCAATGATTGTGTTTTTTTATTTTTGTGTCTGCCATCACGGTTTGGTGCAGTAAAAGTACAAATTATTTTAAGTTAGAAATTCATGTATATTTTTCTTTTAAAATCTAATACGAGATTCCTTATAAGTTTTCCTACATTCATAAAAAAAAAATCTACAGGAAAGTTAAGTTAAATTTATATGAGCGTTTGAAGTTGAAATTTTTACAACATTGGATATTCTCTCGATTTGAGATTTCTCATGTAGCGATTTTCTTATTTTGTTGTAATTCAAAAACATGAAATTTACACCATAATATGTTTATTTTATTAATTACTATACTAGATAAAACTTTCAAAATATTTTGACTCATTTTGTGCTGTTTGCGGACATTATCAATTTTCAGTTTTTTTTTCTTCCTATAAATAGCAATACAATTCTTTTGGCTGGGTCAAAAAGCAAGAAAATTGAGTACAAGACTCTTGATTTACTGTTACAATAGCGGTTTAAAAATATTAAAAATACATAGTCACGTTTGACAACATTTTTAAAATTGAAAAATGATTTTGTATTTAAAAAAGTATTAAATGTTCAAATTTATAGCTAAGGAATGAAAATTTAAAAACAAATTCTACGTAAGCGGTTAATTCTGTAACCAAAAAATCTTTAATAAACGGATAAACACGCAGCTTTTTTATAGTTATTTTAAGTTAAAATTTAGACGAAATTACATAGTAACACAAAGAATAACAATTTTAGTCATTTTGTTGTAATTCGGTTCCAAAACAGCCCAATTTTACGTAAAAATATATTATATTTTTCCAGCAACACTGATAATTTAAGAATAATGTCAATTCAACTTACCGACTACCGTATTTATAATAGGTAATAACAACAGTATGAAATATCTAGACATACTGTCTCCGCTCAGAATCGTTTTTCGTATACAATGATATTATATTATTGAATTAAAATTTAATACCATTCACTATAGCGACCTTCAAGGCACCTAATGTTCAGCAGATGAGCGATAGCCACTTACCCGATTTTTAATTTCTTAATCCCAAGCATAATATATTTTTAGCACTTAGTTACATATAAATCGAATTTTTACAAGTAGCTTATTGGTTATAAGTATTTAAAGTCTAAAGTATTATTGAATGGAGTGGAGTGGTACAGTGGTACCTCGCAAAATGTTAGTCCACAACTCGTCTTATTTAAACTTTAAGAGGACGTCAAACCCTCATGTGTTGTCTCTTGTCTTACAAATGTACAACATAGCAAAAACTGTTTTGTGCGGGACAACTTTTATCCTTCCATGTTTGTAGTAGTGGCTCCAAAATTTTTAAACACAGAGTAGAAAATTATCTATGCATCTATAGCGTGCCTATATTTTATATAACATAAATACAATAAACGTTATTTGCTTCTAAACATTTTGTTTTTTTCATTTGCTTATAAAAAATGATTGGACACCAAAATTTATAAAAAAAAGCACGCTGTCGTACACATAAAGTTCTTCTTTACGTGTTGTGAAAATTTGTTAGTTCTACAGCAATTAATATGGTGCGATAAAAGTTGTCCCGCGCAAAACAGTTTTTGCAATGTTGTACACTTGTAAGACGGAGACAATACATGCGGGTGTGGCACTGTGGCGTCCTCTTAAGTTTTTTCTTAAAACTAAAAACTACTAATAAGGTTTGATTCTTATGAATTGAAATACTCTAAAAATTATTCTGAATATGAAATTATAAATGTAATATGGTAATGGTATTGTTCAAAAGCGTAAAAAAATTACTAATTATAACGATAAAAAATAATGATTCAATTTAATAAAAAAAGTATAAAACATTAATATTTTTTGAAACACCTGATGACTGATGATTCTTGTCATATCTTATGCATTAAATTCATTAAACGGATCAACCTGTGTAATATATGGTACTTACCTAGCAATAGAGTTTGTAGTTTGGAGAAAATGATCATAAGTACCTACAACCGCGACGGAAAATCGTACATACGCTATTGAACTATAACATTGAACAGGTAGGAATAAATTAATATTTTAGATAAAAATAACTTTTTATATATAGTTACTATATACTAGGTAATTATGTAGGCACAAGAAAGACTTTACAGTTTAAGCATGTCCATTACGGCAATACATAATAATAATTTATTGATTCAAACAAAGTTTTGTCAAAAATATTTGTCCATTATTCCTCATTAGTCACTACCTAAATACAATAAATAAATTTTAATTTTATGAGTACACTGACATCTACAAGGCAAAAGAGCAACATCTCTGGTTATTTTAAATTGTAAATCATATTTTAAAAATATTTTTAATTTTTTATAATTCAGGGTCTGGAATTAAAAGTAGGTATTAGTGACGAACAATTTACATTTTACAGTGGTTATTCCTAATAAAAAATATTTACGAAGTTACAATTATGAAATATATATTCAAGATTTTTCGATGTTTTTTCGTTAGTTTTCACTTTTCATCGATTATTCAGAAAGGAATTTGGATTTTCATCTTTTCTACTTTTGACCCCCCAAAGTACCAAAATACCAACTATGGATTACATTTTCTACCGGAATCCAATAAACTACCCTGAATATTGAAGAATGAGGCATTCACCTAAATACCTAAGTACCTACCAAAAAAGTTCATTCACAAACACCAAAAAAAAACCTCACCTTCATTGTAAAATCAATTCATTCTTCGAAGAACGAATATTTCCAAAAAACATTTTAAAAAAAAAAATGAGTGCTAGATAAATCAAATTTTTAATGACAGCTAAACGGCCAAACGGGCAATGTAAATAATATGTAATCCTGCCAAATGCCAACGAAACAGCTTCTAATGACCGTCTTTTTTGCGTTATAGTTCGAAAAAACAACACCGAGAGCGCTTAATACGCGAGGCTTTTTGTTTTGAATGAGTCGCTTATCTATAGTTTCCATATCAGTTAACTGTTTAACTAATATCTAATATCAACGGTGTGCTTTCAACAATTCAATGGTACCTGGTACCTTATTATAATAATATAACACGAGTGTTTCCAGTTTTGCATTTAGCACTAAATACGGAAGTCACTAGTCAGAAATAACTGAAATACGTATATTAATTATTGGACTATTCAAAACTGAATTGAAGGTAAAGCTATGCTAATTTCTACATTGTACTTACCAGTTTTAACTTTTTTCTTCAACTCTAGTTGACGCCATGAGCAGCCAGAAAGGAAATGCGGCACGCATTCGACCGCAAAAACATCAAAATCGGTTTGCGTTTAAAAATAACCTCCATGACACAAATGTACGTACCAAACGTATGAATTCCATACAAGTTCACAGTGTTTGCCCTCGGTGTAAAGACATTTTGGAATGGAAGATCAAGTACAAAAAATATAAGATGCTGAAAGCAGCCAAGAACTGTAACAAATGTCATAATAAGACTGTCAAAGAAGCTTACCACACAATGTGCCATCAATGTTCGAGCACTTTAGAACTATGTCCTAAGTGTGCAGTACCAAGGATTGAATGGGCTAAAGATGATCAAAAAACAACATCTGAAAATGGAGGTGATGACAAAAATGAGTTAGAAAACAGTTATGATGAAAATGATGATTCAGGAAGTGATGCATGCAGTAATCCGTCCCCTAGTTGACCTGTGTATTGTGTATATTATAGATGTTATACCTAACTCATTTCCATTATTGTTTCATTATTTATATTGGTTCGATTAAAACTTCCTCGGCAGTAAAGTATTTATTTTTATTCTGTCTCTATCTGAAATTAAGATTGTGCATTCCAAAATACAAAATAAATTTGTTATACAGTCGACTCTAGTTAATTCAGTTGGTTTGAATTGCTGAGTGGTTTAAACTATCAAGAAGGCAAAAACAATAATTCTTATTACTGTGTTATGAAAAAAAAATTTGTACCTTCAATAATAACTCTAGTTATCGGAAATAATAAGCTAAATCTATACAAATTTTTTGATAAATTATAAGCGATATAATATAGTTATAAGAAACACATTTCGGTGAATAAGTTCAAGTGTTTCAAAGTGAATTGCAATTAACATTGAACTTCAAATTGTCATGTGTTGACGGCAAGTTTTCCTTAAAATTTTACCAAAAATTACTAAATGTACTTAAATGCATTATTTTTATTTAAATTATGGCAATATTTTTATGGGAATAATAAATTATTTTGAAGTTTGAATTACTGTTAGTTTTCGAATACTCTAAGGTTTGAATCGTTGATAGTTGACTGTAGTAATACATTCAAATGTAATCCTCTTTACAATAACATTAAATATAAATTGGTGATTTAATCCATTGTGGACAGATTAAACAACTAAAGCAATTATGCTATAATAAATAAATAATAATATTCATATACATAGAGGGAATACTATTCTAGAAATAGGATAAATATTAAATATCAATTAATAATATAGACCACATTTATTTTTTAATTTTAATAAGTAAAACATAATCTGTAAATTAATTTGTATTATAAACATAGCCTTATATTACTAATAGCCTACAGATATCAGGAAGTGGGAACGGAGAAACTATCCATTGATGTTACTCCATGTATATTTATCTTTAATTTATTGTATATGTACACAATTTAAGATTGTAATATAATATTTTAAAAAAAAGCAAAAAATCAAATAACTTTTATATAAAAACATTTACGAATAAAATTTTATTATAAACTTATAACAATCACAAAAAATCAATTCTATATGTATGTTATCTTTTCTCAATATCTGATATGACTAGGTAATGAGTAATGACTGTTCACATTAAAGGATAAAGGTACACTGTCAAACTCAAAAAGTCAAAAATTAATTATACAGTAGAATATCTGAATAATTTGTTTTACAGTGAAAACATTAATTTTTGTAAAAATGTATTATGTTAATAGTGAGAATACATGTATATGGACGTAGACATCAAAATGTTATGATTTACATTGTATGTCGTTTTAATCTGTGTAGTGTAAAATGGGTAATTATTATAATTCATAGCGCATAAAGTTCAAAATATCAGGATCTTACAGGGTCATCTAATGTTGTATATATTATTGCATCAATATAACATGGTACATCAGGACCAAGCAATATGCAAATGGTACAATCAGTTTGTAATGAATATTAATAATGCCACAGAGAAAGAAAAGGACATATAATTCAAAGAAAAAATTATTTTCGAGAATATTTAAAAAATACCAACACAATATTTTAATTGTTGAAATAATAAATGAATTACTTAATTAGGCGTTATTAAAATACTAATTGCTCCAAAAATTAATTTTACTACTCCTTCAATGTCATAATTAGTTTAATATTCCTATGAAATACGCATATCTATTTGACTGCTGAAGTTGAGCCAGGTAGGTATACTTGAAAGTTGAAAATATACTGATCAAAGCCAAACATTGTTAAGAATACACTATTTAGAATTTTACAAACATTAAAAGTTTAAATAAAAATAATTGAAAATAATTTATTTAACCTTTTAGAAACTTTACTAACAAAATTGACCAAACATACATTTCAATACATCTAAAATTCAAATATTAAGTATTTAAGTGTCAATAACTTTGTTCAGGATCGTTCGTGCCCTCGTAACGCAATTACAATAATACTAATAAAATAACATAATATTCAATTACTGCCATCGGAATTCGTAAGATTTAAACGATAATGCGTATCAAATATTATTTATGTTATCAGATTAAATAAAAATGCACATTTGAAAATTACATTGAATCACGTCGTATGTTTGTCATTATCATCTTAAATGATTTTACTGCGTTTGAATTTTCACAATAATTTTGATATTCCATCTGTTCGACCCGTGGAAACATACAAGATTTTCAAGAAGAAAAATTCGATACGTATCGATACGTACCACCTCGTATCGAAATCCGAGTCCGATACGGGTCGGTAGACACTCGGTACGTATCGCTTGTATACTGCACGTGTAACTTCTTGAACGCTCAAAATTGCCTCGATACGTATCGATACACTCCAAATTCTTCCTTGAAAATCTTGATAATGAATTAAATTTACAACATTTCATACGACCGACCAAAATTTAGTTATAATTATCATAGGTTTATGATAATATGATATTATTATGGTTTTATACCAAGAGTTTTTCACGTTGGCGACACTGTATCACGTAACCAACTTCATGCCTGACCATACTGCATTTTGCAGTGCCGATTTCCGAGCCACAACACTTGTATGCTGAGTTGATAATCATTTTCTTCTTACCCATAGTTGGAGTTCTCACAAATTTGTCAAAATGAAGTAAGTTTTATCCATATTAATCTCACATCGGTACCAATTTGCAGTTTTTTCATGTTGACAAATGCTTTTGGCGTTACTTGGTGCTACATAATTACCTTACTTTTCGCTCGTCCGACTATTATGGACGTCGAATTATCGCTTTCAAATATACCGCCAAACTATCCAACTCAGATGGTTGATGTCTTGTATTTTATTTATTTTTGTTTTTTACTTAAAGGATCGGACTCTGCGCCTACAGTGGGTACAAAATCTACCCAGGACATGGCAAAACCATGATCAAAGCCGACGGAAAGGTGAGTTTTTTCGAATTTCTGTGCTTAATGTTTCTTGTTAAGTTACTGACCATAGAGTCATAAAGTGGCGTGTTTCGCGTAAATAACTGTATCTTATTATTCACAGACGTTCACTTTCCTTAACTCAAAATGCGAGCGCGCTCACTTAATGAAGAGGAACCCCCGTAAAGTGACATGGACGATATTGTACAGGTAAGCAATTGTTGAATGTTGTCTTTTTATTTTACGGATATATTAATGTTACTAATGTTAACTCTCATTTCAGGCGCAAGCATCGCAAGGGTCAAGAAGAAGAAACGACCAAAAAGAAGACCAGGAGAACTCAAAAATTCCAACGTGCTATTGTCGGTGCATCTCTTACTGATATTTTGGCCAAGAGGAACATGAAACCTGAGATGAGGAAAGCCCAACGAGATATTGCCATCAAGTAAGATAATAGTTAACTAGAATTACACAATTTATTCGAAGATATTTTATTTAGTTTAATGTATATCTATTTGCCATGTAATCCAAAATATATTTATAATTAAAGAATTATCCCTTGTTTATCGTGTTTGGATCTTACATTAAATCTAAGCGTACTGGCGAGGGTATATCAAACAACATCTTTTAAACACTCATATATCGAATTTAAATGATATGATGAAAGTACCTGTCGAGATGTACAATAATCTTAAATGGACCAATTCAAATTGTAATGGGTACCTAGGTATATCATTAAATATACACACCTACCTTTTTTATTTCCAGTGATTATCTTTTTTAAGTATTTGCTACTATTGAACGGTTGTAATGATTAAAAATAATAACTGAGGAAATTATATCATAAATTACCGCCTTATATTGATTTTTAAGTTTAAATTTATACAATGTTAGTATTTGTCCAGTGATTATCATAAATAAGTATTTGCTACTATTGAACAATGGTAATGATTAGAAATCATGACTGAGGAAATGTATTGTATTGGACATGAGTAATTTCGATTTTAAATTTAATTAAAAATGTTTTATTTTAAATTTAATTAAAAATGTTTTATTTTAAATTTAATTAAAAATGTTTTATTTTAAATTTAGTTTGTGTAGCCATCTCCTATGATTATTTTTTAATTCGAGTATTTGCTATCTTGAATTTTAAAATGAAGAAAATTAAATTATATGAGGAATAAATTATACATACTATGATACTAGGTATAAAGTATAATTTATTATTCCTATAATTAAATATTTTGGAAGGATAAGCTACTCCAAAATAGAATTAATATTATTTTTTCATTGTATACATATTTTATTAGTATATTTATATTTTTCATGGAAGAAATTGGAGTGTATTGATGCGTATAGGACCAATTTTGAGCTTTAAAGAAGTTAAACTTAAGTATGCTAGTGATACATACCAACTTGTATCAGACTCAGCCTTTTGTACTAGTCTATACTTAACTGTTACTTGTTGATACGTGTTAAATTTTTCTTCTTGAAAACTTGATTGTGTTAAATCTTTGTGATTATTATTTTTAATTCGAGTATTTGCTATCTTG
Organism: Myzus persicae; assembly: GCF_001856785.1. NCBI lineage: Eukaryota > Metazoa > Arthropoda > Insecta > Hemiptera > Aphididae > Myzus > Myzus persicae. The sequence goes on along the minus strand of NW_019103097.1, from coordinate 102,761 downwards.
AATCTAAAACATGATGAAAAACCATTTATGAGAGATTACACATGTAGAAATAGTTTGAAATGACAAATTTAAAACACTGTTAAATATACTTTCTATGATGTATTTATTAAGTATTTGCTACTATTGATTATTCTGATAATAAATGCAATACTGAGAAAACATGAACATACACAATATGAAAAATTGTCATAACCTTGTTTAATTGTGTTGTGTTAAGACTACACTTATTGAAATCAATAAACATATTTATAGTAGAAGTATTTGGTATGGCTGAATTTTATTATACTAACTAACAAGAAATGTGTTTTAATATTCAAGCAAACAATTTATTTTATTTCATAAAAATAATACTATCCTCATGATTATATTTTAATTCGAGTATTTGCTATCTTGATTTTAAAATGATGAAAACCCATCTATGAAGGATACTTATTTTTAATAAATTGGTTTGCTTAAATATTTAGATCCTAATGATTATTTTTTTATTTCGAGTATTTGCTATCTTGATCTTAAAATGATGAAAACCCATCTATGAAGGATACCTATTTTTAATAAATTTGTTCGCTTAAATATTTAGATCCTTATGATTATTTTTTTATTTCGAGTATTTGCTATCTTGAATTTTAACATGATGAGAATCCATCTATGAAGGGTATTATAATTAAGTTAATTTTAGTTAAGTTTAAATATTTAAATGCTTATGATTATTTTTTTATTTCGAGTATTTGCTATCTTGAATTTCAACATGATGAGAAATCATATATGAAGGGTATATAATTTTTAATAATGTCAAGTATTTTCCAACTTGTTTATTAATCATCATTGTACATGTTATTTTTATTAAACATTGTGTTTAGATAATTTTAAATTAGAAGATTAAGCCTAAAAAATTTTAAGATAAATACAATTTGAACCCTTGTTTATTGTGTTTTGATTTTACATAAGTTTGAACGTACTGGCAAGGGTATATTAAATAACATATCTTTTAAACACTCATATATCGATTTAAAATGTTATAATGAAAGTACCTGTCGAGATGAACATATTAATTTGATTGAGTTTATCATACCGTTCTTAATTTTAATTCATTTTAAATTATAATTTTAATGTAATAGTCAATTTAGAATAAATACTAATTTTAATATAGAATAATATGTGTTATGATTTTAAATAGAAGTTATTACTTATCGTGTATACCTAATTGATTTTATTGATTTTTCCCTTGTTTATCGTGTTTAGATTTTTTGTAAATTTGAACGTACTGGCAAGGGTATATTAAAGAACATATCTTTTAAACACTCATATATCGATTTAAAATGGTATAATGAAAGTACCTGTCGAGATAAACATAAACATTTTCAGTTTTATTTAGTTTATTATTAACGCTAATGGAATATAAATATAATAATGAAATAATAAATTATTGTGTATACCTAATAGATTTGATTTTTCCCTTGTTTATCGTGTTTGGATTTTACATAAGTTTGAACGTACTGGCAAGGGTATATTAAATAACATATCTTTTAAACACTCATATATCAATTAAAAATGATATAATGAAAGTACCTGTCGAGATAAACAAATAGCCAATCTATTATATTTTGTTCTACATCAATTCTTATGATGCTGAAATTGTAATTTGTTATCTCCATCTCATCTACTTAACAGAAAAAATTAAAGTTCTGTTTTATTATAACAATGATAACTTTTTACTATTTAGAGTAAATTTACTATAAATATGATATGAATGTGTATTATAAAATTTAAAACTTTTTAGGGCTGCTAAGGACCAAAAGAAGGCTGCTAGAGCAGCTAAGAAGCCTCCTCCACCACCTCCATCAAAAACGAAGGTAAAATTTATACTTGTTATTTATAATTATTATGCAACATTTGTATTATTTTTTGTTATAGAAACAACCCAAGAAAGTGCAAACCAAATCTGTACAACAAAAGGCTGCTCCTCGTGTTGGTGGAAAACGATAGTTATTATCACTTATTAATAAAAAACTTCATTGAAAAAAAACTATTTTTATTTAATCTATACTTAAACCTTTTCTTTTTTAAACCGTAACATGCTAACAAATGATACTCTAATTTGTTATGTTTGTATTACTTAATTCATCACATGTCAATGTCTAAAGAATCTATACTCCGTCCTACAAGAGAATAATCAGTCCACGTCTCCCTATCAAGTACTAACAATCTGATGTTAGCTGAGTCATGTGGTTCTGAACAACTAAAGAGTGGTTTTTCACTTTTGAGACAATAGGATAACTATGTTGAGAAGTCGACAGTGTTCTGTTTAAGAATATGTTATACATCTTTTAAATTATTTTGTCATTCAAAACATCAAATGAAGAAAACGTCAAAGTATTTTAATATTTTGGAACATTATCTCCAGTCTCTACCATGCTTCAATCAGATGACGATGTAATAATAGTTCTTTTGTAGTGACGTATGTGTTAGATATAATGAACTACGACCACCCAATTATGATTTTTCCTGACAATTTTTCGTTTATATAAATAAAAGTAGTACAAAATATGCCCAAAAAGCTAAAAATTGATTTTCTTAAAATACGACAAAATATTATGCAAAAATATGCAAATTTAAACTTAGTATTTAATTTCGCCATTTCATAAAACAAATGTATATCTCACCTGGAATAATATGATACAAAAATAGGTAATAATAATTGTAGATCACCTGCTACACGAATGCCAAAAGTTATTTTCCCGGGCTAGTCCGAAATTTCAATATATCCCTGCCTCCTTATTTTAAGTAGGTGCCTATAGTATTACAGACCCTACTTCTATTCACAAAAATATCAAGAGATAAAATAAGAATTAACCATTAGTGCCATCTGACCAGTAAAATGAAATTGGAAAATACAGAATCTGCAATGTAGAGTCGCATTTTTTAAAATGTTTACCCGGGCAGTGGTTCTACGGCTGGTGGCATATTTATTATACTCCATACCACGAGAGAGGAGGTACATAACTAAGCGCTGACATTTGGCCTAGAAACTACGGAAGCTCGATCATTCGTGTGTGCTAGCTGTAAGCATTCCCTAGTAAGTATAGAGTAAAAATATTTTGAAATTTATATCAACGTCTTGTGAACACTAATTTGATGTAAAATTCAAGTCTGCGTAGTGGATACTAGTCGTAAAGTATCAATATTTATATATTATATTACACCTCTTGATTAATTTTCTTTCATATTATATTAGAAAAGCTTTTAAATCATAGGTAAACCTCATACTAGTTATATTATTACTAGACGAGAAATGAGTGTATGGACTATGGATAGCGAGCGGACAGCAAACAGAGGGCAATTTTTGTTAATTCATTGTCATAGGCGCGTCTAGAATTTATTCACAAATGTGGCCAACAACATTTTTCTTATGCCGACCTATAATAAGCGTCGACTATAAGATATCTACTGACCTGAAATCTGACTAAAAATTTTGACTCGTCGGCGCTAGGTGAGTGATATTAGCATATATTCTGTGATATTAGTATTTTCATAGAGCAACATTGCTATTAATAATATTAACACAAATTCAAAATTCTGGGAGAAGCTGATTTTGCAGGTATGATACCTGTAAACACTACACACGCCTATGCTCAATATGTATGGTTGTTCTGTTGTAGGGTAAGATATTCCTATAGACAATAGACCCTAGGGCCTAGATATATCATATACTCGTATGTATAGATTAATGATTATTGCCATATGATTGTCACCGCTACATAACAGCGAAATGTGTTACCACCACTCATAATGCTGTGGGTAGTTATACACAGTTCTTGTCTAGTAATATAACACACGTACATTAGTTTTAAACACATTTCCCAAGGCATTGATTTCTTGTTCCAATATTATTTAGTACCTACTCGGCAATAGTTCTGTACTTTTACAATCACTCTTGTAGGTAGTGAGTAGGTAGGTACCATAACTAAAATAATAAAAACATAGCCATTATTCTTAATAGTTAATATTGCAATATTTTGAAAAATAGTGCTGCTGTTATGTGTTCATATTTTAATTAATTTTTATAAGGATGTTAGAATTTAAAAACTAATTTCCGTAATGAACTTCAGTAACAATTATTTTACCTTTGACGTCAGGAGAACAAAATCAGACTTGCTTCTATTTTGTCAATTCTTGCTCCCGATAAAAATAAACTAAATCATTTTTTTTTTGGAGAAAGAGAAGGGGTTCTAGTACTATATTAAATCGTGGTAGGCAGGGTGACACCTAACCCTAAGTCACTTTGCCATTACAACTGTCAACTTCAGTCATAACTGCCACTGGCTATGGTCAGTTAATTTGTTTCTAATACCTTTACACCTCTTGTAATAGAAAAAAATTATATTAAAGTGATGAATTTGAAAGCCCTAGTAGTGCGTTGTAAATCCAAAAAAAAATGGTTACTTAAATAACTTTTAAAATTATGTGGGTTATTGACTGTCTGTGTGAGATGGTATAACATGTAAAAACAACCAAACTACTTAACAACACTATAATTTATTTGTTCATTTATAAATGTATGATAAAATAACATTAACATGTATAATTTAATATTATATTTACCAATTTTAACATAATTATATATTTTATAAAGGACGGCACGTATAAGAATATAATTTAAACAATTCAACAACTACTTCATACATAACATTAAAAAATAAAAATAAAATAAATGATTGGCATAAATATTATAGAACAAAATGGGTATGAGGTATTTCATATTCACTAAAACAATATTAATAATCCTAACAAGTGGCCGCATAATAGAATATTGCATTAGTTGTGATGTGATCAATAATTAAAGTTAATACATAGATTAAGGCACATTTTTAAATAAAATATGCATTTAGGATACAAAACTATCTATAAAATACAAAACACAATAACAATTACAAATTACTTATAGACAAGGTATTAAAATTAACGATACGGTTGTACAATTTATATTGTTCTTTAATAATTAGACATCAACACCTTTATTTTTTTCATTTATATAACCATAAATCTATTATAATTTTTAGTCCAATAATGATGTCACCAAACGACTTGGATATATTTTTTTAAATTCCTTATATGATAAAATCGAATTAATAGCTAACACATGATATAATTTTCATTATTACACAGACATAGTAAAATAGTATTTACAGTTATCAACCATCAGTATATGTTGACCCAACAAAAAATATTACCATATTTTTGGGAGATCAATATATTTGATGGTCTAGTTTTAATGAAACTAGCAAAAAAATTGTATAATAGAAAACAATCATCTCAAAGTGTATATGGGTAAATAATTAAAATGTTACATGAATAAAGTTCAAGTATACAGTATAGGATTAAAATAATATAAAAAAATACTGGATGCTATCGTTTAAAACCCAATTTTATGTATTCCTCCAGCATTGCAGTTGAAGATATTCGACAGGAAACACATTCCTCGGGCATAACCTAGAACGGTGACACCGGTAAATTTTAAATGAACAGTAAATAAATAAATTTATTTATCCTAAATACTTTGATGAAATTATGGTCTTGTAGCTCCGAAATAGTCGCTCTCGAATATGGATCATGTTGTAGACAACTGTCGACAAATTGTTGGCCCTCATCGCACAGTGTGTCGGGTACAGTTGGCAAGACGCCCATGCCGACTTTGAACATGATTTGGTAGTTGGAATCATACTCATGCCATGGTCTCTATTGGAACATTTGTAACAAAATTAATTTTTAATGATCACGCACATGATGCTGTCAGTCAATGCATACTTTGCCTGAAGCCATTTCAATTATCACACATCCTATTGACCAAATGTCTGCGGCTCTACCATGTCCTTCTTTGTTGGCTTTCATAAAAACCTCTGGTGCCATGTACGCTAGAACATTTGATTTCATATTCAAATAAAATGTATTCCCCTAATGGTATTGCTAATAGTTACCTTGCGTTCCAACAAATCCTTTAAGTTCTCCCGGAACTGTGGTATGTGCTTTCATTTTTACCGCTGAACCGAAATCGCCTAGTTTCAAACAGTTTCCTTCATCAGTCAAAAAAATGTTTGCACCTAGTTTAAACACAACATTTAATTATTAGATGGAAATTGAATTCATGTTTAAAGTATGTTATGGAAATATCTTACTTTTAATATCTCTATGAACAATGGCGTGCTTGTGTAAAATGTCGACTCCACTAACCAACTGTTTAGTAAATCTACGTAAGAGAGCTTCTGGTAGTCCATTTTCTGTGGCAGCGACTAAATTTTCCAATGTCCCTTCAGCACACAATTCCATAAATATGAGCATCTCCTCCTAAAAATATGATTTCAATATTAAATGAAAAAAATTCTTAATGTTGGCATCAATTATTTATATCATTACCCTATGAATTTCAACGCCATAATATTTAACGAGATGTTCATGGGTGATGCCTTCAAATATCCTTAACTCAACAGCTACATTTCTGATGGCATTATGATCGAATGGTTGTAATTGTATTTCTTTCATAGCCATCAGTTCTCCCGTTTCATTATTAACAGCAGTGTATACCTTACCAAAACGACCTTGCCCAATTTTTATGCCCCGTTGCCAACTAAAATGTACAGGACGAGGACGAACATACTCAATACGTTCAATATTATAATCGTGTCGAATGTGGCCAATTAATTCTTGTGAGCGCAATTTTTCTTCTAATTGATGATCTAGTTTATTAACAGCATCCATAACACGTACATTTCTCTCAATATCTACATTTGGTTTTTTTTTTTATGTATAAAAATGATGATACAATTAGTATAACCAAATTCATTTATTCACATGGTCGCTTAATGTTTTTATAATTACCACTTTTAAAAGTTTTTTCAGTCTTCAAGATTTTATTCCTCCCTTCAATTGCGGAGGAATGACGTTTCTTTTGCACGACACTAGGGTTTGAAAATGAATTACCATCGTCTAATTTGCCAATAATATATACTACACAATTTTCTATCAAAATCTTAAAATTCTATACAAAAAAGTTATTTAGTTACAGTTTTTCTTTTGAATTGAATGCAACATTAGGTTCACGTTACATACCTTAAAATCCACATCACTAAGTCCAGCAAGGTTCTGAGGTTCACATACGCTGAGTAAAAAATCTACCCCATTATTTGCCCATTTGGGCTTTAAACCTCTACCGGGTTCACATCGTTTGTGTACAAAATTTATCCAACGCTTTGAAATAGATACATTGTAGAGGGTGGCTTGGTCTTTATATGGACCACACATAATTTTGTTAGCTTCTTTATGATACTATTACATAAATAAGTTATGTAAATATAAATTTTGTACATTGAAGATTTGAGTATTTTAATACATACCTCAAATCCAAATTTATACATCTGATGCAAGACTTCTCGAATGCGAGGGGCCAATGTTATATCGTCAATATCACTGTTACAAGTATCTGCTGCTTCCTCTAATGATGTAATTATTTCTATAATACACCGACAAACTTCTAACAATTTTTCCTATAACAAGCATTACATTTGTATTCAAATATTAAAAATAAAATCCACTAAATTGTCTACATAAATATAATTATATTTAGTAAGCAGGCTTAAGGTAACTGTGTTGTCGCTATTAATTACAAGCAAACACAAATCCTATTGCATCTTCGATAAATAAAATAATTTGTTGTGCATTTTATTTATTTTGCTACTAATATAATACGGAATATTTACATACTTTTAAAGGTATCATTGTAGTCAAAATTGGAGATAAAGGACCATCAAACTTCACATTATTCATTTTATCTTTTTTATATTGTTCGATCATATCTTTGCATAAATTTTTAACTAATGACATCACAAGAAAAGATTTTTCTCTGAATAAGCTTAGCAAATTTTGTAATTCTCTGCATATGGCTAATAAGTTTTGCCTAAAAGTATATGCAGTATTATTAATTTTTTATCATAATTAATATTTTAATTGCAAATTTATACTAACTTGGTTTGAGAATGATCAACATTTTGTACTATCATTGCAATTTGATTATGAGTTTGGTCCTTGAAATGTTTCAATACTGTTTCCAACATGTGTTTGGCAATTTCACTACAAAAATGAAGTACATTTTTCTATTATTATGGCATTAACTATTCATAATAAGTACAAACAAGTTTTAAAAATACTGACAAAACAATTATATTTTCATTTTTCGTGTAGTATAAAACTAGCAAATGTATTTAATAACTAAAAAGAGCAAAGAAAGACTTAAGTCTATTATTTTTTAATTTGAGATAAAAGAATTTTTATATTTTAAGCCACTATTTGATGTACAATTTCAGTACAACATACTATCTTTTTTTAATAGGATGCTACACGGACATTTGTTTTCTCTGTCTTACAAGTGCATAGCTTACCAAATTTATGCAAAGTAGATTACTTGCTTTGTTAGTTTGAAATGTAGAGTGAATAGACCTATCATGAAACTTGATGGTAAGAACATTATCTTTGTTTGTATAAGGTATTTTTACAATAATTTTGTTTTTAAGTGATTTAGCATTTTTAATTTATGCTATATATGAATGAAAAACTTGCTAAAAAAATGAACTATTGAAATAATTCACCAAGGAACACAGATAATGCCCTTACCATCAAGTATTACAATAGGCCAATTCACTCTAATTTTTAAACTAATGAAGCTAAATGTGATCTGCTGAGACAAAAATTTGTTATGTTACACACTAGTAAGAAAAAGACAATAAATGTCTGTATAGCGCCCTCTTAAGTATTCATAAATGTAATAAAATATTGTAATCTACATATTTTAATACTAAATGTACATTGCAATGGTTGACTATATATATTATCTGCTCATTGTAGCAGATATGGGAGAGTTTTAAATAACATCATACTAAAGCAACAAAATAGTACTTTTGAGTTAACTCTTATCAACTAATTCCAACAGTGTCTCAAATGTAAGCTACAGCATTACGTACCAAAACGTTTTTGTGACTGTGGTCATACCATCTGGAATATGAGGAATTATAACCTTCATGTCATTCCATTCTTCTTCTAGCATAATTTTTTGAGCTTTACAATATCCCATCATCACTACCCATTGTTCCATATACCCCAAATAGACTTCCAATACAATTTTGGTACATTCGTCAAAATGGCTTATCCGTTCTTTGAATATTTTCATACCAATTTCTTTATCAGACCATAATGTTGATTGTATATGACGAACAAAACGTCTTCTGTGCACTACAGCCAGCATTAAACCTTCCTTTAGCTCGAAAGTCAACTAAAAATTATAAATTGTTTTTAAATATATTATTAAGTCAAAGAAAAACAATTAAAATTTATAACACATTAAACGAACAAAAAAATGTACATACAAGTTTGAAATTAAAAATATTATGATGCAATTAAGTTTGTTTATAAATTATTAAAATATGTAATCAATGTATCGTATATGACTAATGGCCTTTTTTGCCGATGTCTTTTTTGATCAATAAAAAAAAAAAAATTATTAAAATGATAAATTGACATAATTTTTTTTTCTTATTCAATCGTTTAATAGTACATGAACTTATGAGCCCAGATAGTTAGTAAAGACATTACTTGTCTGATGCTCATTATTGAAGGTTTTTCTGGTCTAGTGTCAAGTCTCATACGAAGATAAGCATGTATAAGATCCAATGGAATACGAGATAAAAAAATAAATGTAGCTCTATACGAAGGTAAGTTCAATTCCTTTGATTCTTGACTCCAATAACTATAGCGCAATAATTCTTCATCATGAGGTACATCATGTTTAGAATCATCTTCCTAAAATTAATGTTTGATTAATAGATATAAAATTAGTTAATATTTAATTTTAAACTAATATTATTTACCACAGCTGATTCTTCTTTAAGAGTTAAATGTGCTTTACGCAATACATTTTTATATAATTCATCAAGAAATTTTAATGCTTTTCTTAAACCCTTAGTCTTTAATACACCAGCAATAAATTGCCTAAAACATAATTTATAAATTACTAAAATGTATCAATGTATTTACTGATTAATACTTTGTTAAATAGAAAAAACCATATATTATAATTGACAATCGTTTGATGAAATAAATAGTTTTAGAAAATTACTCACCTATAAGTTTGAGAAGCATAGCAAGATGAATTTATTCCTATTGTGTAAGGGAAAAAATGTTGTCTAAGGTGAGCTATAGGCTGGGTGTTATATAAATCGAGATCTTTATATGATATTGGTTCACGATAATTTGCAGTAGATCTTTTGAATTTGAATTCAAAATTTTCTATAATACATTTAAAACAATTTTGTTATCAATAAATATATGTATTTATTTTAAATGTTAATATAAACAATACATTTCTTTCAGATATAAAATAGCTTACCAATACTAGTTCTAGGAGAAGGTGTTAATGAACCTTTACCACTATCATTAGACACACTGAAAACAAAAAAAGAATACAAACCAATTAAAATTAAACATAATTTTAGTAATTGCTAATATATATTGAGTATAGGCTATGAATTGCATTCTTGTACCTGGGGGAGCCTGAACTGCAACTACTGGTTGCCATCAAATGATTTAATGGCTCCAACTCCACTTCCTCTTCTTTCATTAAATGTCTCCCTAAAATTAACAACATCAATCGTTGTCTCTTTGTCATATTGTACCACACACACATTGCCTAGAATAAAAATACAATGTATCATGAATACGTTTATTTTCCAATACTGAAAACTTAAAATTATTTCTGAAGTACATTTTAAACACAAACTATATATTTTTTGTTTTTTTGTTTTTCTAATCAATAAATTTATTTCAGTTTAGGTTTTACATAACAGAATGTAAATTTTAAAGCATTATCTAAAAACAATAAAAAGTAACCTTAAAATAAATAAATTAGTTGAAACTTTTACCTTAACTCTATTAGTAAATTCTGAACTTTTAAATAAAGGATATTGCACTGCAAATGCTCGGCTAGATGGAAATAATGATTCAGCATACTCTAATCGTTCCATAAGTTTTTGTACTTGGCAAAGAGCTAGATTTTGTTGTTCGGTACATTGAGAACAAAATAGTCCAAGACATCCACTGCGACTTGAACATTGACCAACATCTTCATCTATAATATTCATATTTATAAAACCCAATAAATTAACTGTATATTATTTGATATTCTACCTGAACAATTATTTGATTCTTCACAAGTTGGTGATGTTTTTGAACGTAATTTATCAAATCTAAAACTAAAGTTTAATTATTAGATTAAAAGTACATAAATATTTACAAATAACACAAACCTAAAGTTTATGATTTCATCAAGTAAATCGCAAATATTTTTTCTTTCTTCGCACAGATACTTGTCTTGACTCATTATTGTGCGATCAGTTAGTCTGGCACGTAATTCTAACCATATTAAGTCTTTGAGTTCGCTTTGCCATAGTACCTCCTCTTGGCTTAACTGCACACACAATTACAGTTCAAACATTAGTAATAATTGAATAACTAAATAGTATCTAGATACAATTTAATATTAATTTACTTGTCTGTTGAGTTCATATGAACTAGTCACTTTTTCATTATTAGCTAAGCACTTGAGTTTGTTATAGAAAGCGATCCTGTTGACGTCTTCAGACTTTGCCAACTTATCGTTGATGAACTTTCGACATACCACTAGTTTAGAGCCAACACTCCAAAACCGGTTATTTGTTTCGACCTACACAATTTAAAATGTACAAATTACACGCCCCGATTTTTGATTAAAACAACGGTATGAACCCTTTAATATACCTTGAATTTACTAAGCGGTTCATCGTGATTCTCCATTCTGTCTTTGTCCTCAACTACCGAAACTGAGTCCTGGACTTTGCTCTGCTCTCTGACATCGAAAATCGACATTTCGTAATCGAAGTAGAATCCAAACTTTTTGTTCACATCAATACGATTTTTCTGACAAAAAAACGAAAATACCATGTCTTCGATTATATAACTGTACACTAATAATATTTCGGCCGTGTGGTGGCGGCGACGGCGGCAGTGTATTCAAAATTTACGTAACAACAACTATTATGATTATAACTAATGTTTAATGTGCGGTGGCGAGAGTGGAACATTTCTGATTTCCTAACGGAAGTAACGGAGATCTCGTGATGAGGAGGAGAAGGCTTTTTATTTTCTGTTTTTATACTTACTTATCATAGACTATAAGAAACAGGTTTCTCATCGTCGTCAACTCATTAATCTGTGTGTCCGCGCAAGCCACGACATGGGACAAAGTTCATCCAATTTTATCTCTATCAGCCTATCGGCCGCGATAACACGTAACAAACAATTCATTGATCTATTCTATACACCTAACGTTTATGCTTTTTCCTCATCATTTTCTTATTTAAATATTAATTAATAATACGTTATTGTAATTAATTCTCCTCCGCACCTGTCGCGACGGCGCGGCGGCCGGCAGTCGTCAAGTGCTCGATTAGTGTAACGTGACACCGGTATTATCACGGAACATTACAATACGCAGTTATCGTGCATATTATTATGTAAGTTGTTATTATTTTCGAAACGATAATGTTAAGTATATCGATGGACGTTAGACGGATAAACGATATGCCATAAAGAAACAATTTAATTCAATAATAACAGTTTATTAATTATTATTGTATTATAATACAATAATACATAATTAGGTACTATCCCGAATCCGAATTCAACGGTCCGGACAAAAAACGGAGAAAGCCGAACTCCGAAGAGAAAAACAAGTGTCGACAACGTAGTCACAAACTCACAACCAATCACACGACTTTTCGGATGACCAACAGTTCGCGGAAGCGCAGATATCAGATCCAAACGGGTGGAACATCACTAACCGTCGACCGTCGTGTACCGCACTGGCGATGGCGCACTACCGCATAACGACTACTGTAGTACTGAACTGTCTGAACTATCGTAATCTGTAGTGTCGTTAACGCGTGAGCAGTGTGCGCGAATGGCCCACTGGTGAATGTTGTAAGCGTAACTAGTGTCTCTAAAATAAAATAGTGTCTACCGTCTACTGTTCTGTTGTCGCCGTTGTCGGCCGAACTGCCGGCGTGGCGGAGTCGAAACTCTGAGCGTCAGACACTCGGACGGTAACCGATGCGCTGCACTGACAACAGTGGCTGAGTGGCACACCACCCGCCGTCGACCTTAACGAGGCCAATTAAACCCCCCTCAAGTATGATGCTATGATATTATTATTATCGTGTAGTATAAACTACTTACAATATTATTATTGTCGAGTTTTGTCGGTGTACGAAAATACTCACTTAAGGCCTCGGGGGCCTCGTCGCTTCGGCGGAATATCACATGCTTGCGTGCGTGCGTGCGTATGACAGGTGGAGGGGGGTCCTATGTCTCTGTGGTATAATATAATATCATCAAAATAATGATATTATTATGTAGTTGTATGTATACAGGGTGATTCATAAAACATGCTTACCCCCATTTTTTCCCTTCAATATTGAATTTATTCAAAGTTTTATTTTTTGACATTTTTAAGGGGATTTTCATAAGAACCATAGGTATTACGTTCAGTTATTTAGATTTCTTATGCAATTTAAGGAGTGTCCCGTAGTGTAAATACTTACATATTAAAAAAAAAAATAATCACCTTTTTTCCTCTAAATTGTTTAGCAGATAACTCTTTTGAACATTTTGATGTAGGTATATAACGTGTGGCTTATTACATAGTAAGGATTATAACCTTGGTTTATGATAATAGGTTCAGAAAAGAATATGGGAGCTATGATTTCACAGTTAATATAGTAATTAATAATCAATGTTTTATAATTTATAAAAAGTGTCTATATAATAATAAATACTATAGATAAACATGAAATATTGAAATCTACCTATATTTTATATTTTTGTAAAACTATATATCTAAACATATTATCCTTAGAAGTTAGAATACATCCCAATAACTCTGAAACTACCAACCTATTAGTTCAAATCGATATTCAAATTGTGATTTATACCTTGGTTATTATTTGAAAAAACTAATTTGCATAGCCATAGGACACTCCATAAAAGGTATAAAAATCAGAATTAGAATACATTTATTATTAAAGAAAAAATGGGGAAGAGTCGTAGAGCATAATAATGATGATGCTTTGTAGTTTGTGAATCATCTCGTATATGCATATCGCAAATGCCGGTGTGTATATAATGTATAATATATACCAAAACCAAACATATGATGCGGTATTGACTATCTACATTCTACACTACACCACTATATGCATATAATAGGACTTGAAACACCCATGTATCTAGTGTTTTATCTTTCATATATCCGTCTTAGCTTCAAGATTTTAGATCAATTCATATATGCTTAATATCCATGATATATTGTAGGCATATCAATTTATACATAGACCCATATAATATATTATAAGCTATAGGATCAGCTTAAGAAGTTCCTACTTGTGACATTATTGATTAACCGTTTATAATATATATCAATTTTTTACGTTAAAGATTCTGAGGAAGTCGATAAATGTATTGATTTTACAATCATGTGTTTTTTTTGTCTGTTGTCATTTTTTGGGACACTAAAAATTCTTTGATTTTCTTCAACAGCATCTTTTCTGGTAGCCGGTAGGAAAGTGAATTTAGTTGTTATACGTAGGAGGTTAAGAGTAAAAAATTCCCAATAGTTTTCAAAAGCATCAGGAAAAACAAACAAACAACTAAGAATAAACTGAGATTTTTAGGCAAAAGCAATTTAAAAAAAAATCTATTTGATTGTTTTAGTGTAACTCAAAAAAAAAAAACCCGTGGTACAGATACATGACATTTTCACCGAATGTTTATATTAGAAATTCCTATGCACCACAACATTTTTGAAATATTTATTTTGTACTGTATAAACATAAGACAAATTCTAGTATTATTAGTTTTTTTCAAAAATTATTGTAAGAATATTATTCATGGGTACTTGAGATTTTTAGAGTACATTAATACCAGAGACAGAAACACATTTTATTAAATTAAAGCGAGCGGCTCACTATGTGAGTTGCCAATAGACATGACGTACCTATCAATGTATAAATACATATAGGGACAGAGTGAAGTTAATAACAATTACACACAATGGTATTTTCAAGTATAATATTTTCTTGCAAAAATGTATTTAACTCGCTGCAGTACTAACGCCTAATAGTAAAATGAGTTACTTTAATCACAGTAGTATGATACTAACCTAACCTACTGACAGAGCGTATTCGCTCAGACAGAAACGTTTTTCGTGTAGTTACAATGATTATTCAATTCAATTTAAAAACATCCATTACAGTGACTCTCTGACACCTAATGTACAGCAGAGTGTTACTCACTTACAACTTACTTGATTTTTTAAAAATTATATATTTAATGACACATAAATACATAGTATATGAATTTACTTTGATAACCTGCACCAAAATTTTTCTAAAAACGTTGATGTTTATATTAATTTAATGTTTTTCATTTATAAGCATTTAAAGATTTAAAGTTTTAAGTCTAAATTACCGAATTTTTAGTCCATTATTATATCGTGCATATTATTATACAACTCATACTAGATTTTTTGAACAATTAAAAAGTATTATACACTTTGATAATATCAACAATTTTTGAAAAAGTTATTCACACGA
The DNA here is from genome assembly GCF_001856785.1 of Myzus persicae. NCBI lineage: Eukaryota > Metazoa > Arthropoda > Insecta > Hemiptera > Aphididae > Myzus > Myzus persicae. The sequence goes on along the minus strand of NW_019103097.1, from coordinate 87,039 downwards.
GACTACAATATTATTTGAACAGCGCAGATGTTATCCCAAAGTTTCATTTTGGGTTTAGATCCCACCACTCAACCGTACAACTAGTTCGCATAACGGAACATATCAGCACTTCCTTTGAAAAGCATTGCCATACTGGTGCTGTATTTTATAGATGTCTCAAAAGCATTTGATGAAGTATGGGACGAAGGTCTTTTATACAAACTAAAATATTTCAATACACCGAAGTACTTATTCAATATTATCAACTCCTTTCTAACAAGTAGACAATTCTCAGTTAAAATAAACGACAATTTCTCTGACCCCCGGTCTATCTCTGCTGGTGTACCTCAACTCTCAAGGGTCCAAACTGGGACCTATATTGTTCAATATATTCATATCTCATATATCGCAGTCACCACGCACAAACATCGCCCTATTCGCAGACGATACAACTATTTACAGTGAATCCCGTAACGTATAAGTGTTAATTAACACCTTACAAGATCACTTAAATTTACTAGCAAAATGGTGCTAAAGCTGTAAAATACAAATAAACGCTTCAAAAAGCACTGCAGTCATATTTAGCTTACGTCGCTACTCTACTCCACCACCTCTAAGATTCGGCAACGATTCCATACCTTGGCAGCCTTCTGTCAAGTACCTAGGTGTCACGCTAGACAAGAGGTTAACCTGGAGGCCTCACATAGCTTCTAAACTTCAACAAGTATACCAGCGCCTCTCAATGCTATTTCCTATCCTAAACAAAAAATCAGTTATACAAAAAAAATGCTTATCATTAATTTGCAAGCAATTATTACGCCCACGAATTACCTACGCCTGCCCTATCTGGGGTAACTGTTCAGCGACACACTTAAGGAAAGTACAAAGTTTTCAAAACAAAATATTAAGAATAATAACAAACGCACCATGGTTCATACGCAACGAAAATCTACATAAAGATCTCCGAATCATTAAAATTCAAGATCATATAAGTGCCCTTGCTACAAATTTCCATAGTTCACTCTAAAAATCAACTGGCTCACTACACTTCAATTTACACATATGTCCACCACCTCAAAGACATCTAAAACGCGCCCTTATTCATTAACTATTATTAAGTAAATACTAAATTAGAATGTAAAAATGTAATTTTATTCTTCATCCACACTATTGTTATTGTCTATATGTCTGATCAACCTTAAAATATTAGTAATATTACTATTGTTATTATCGCTATTATTATTACTCATAATTATTATCATGTTAAAATAGTCAAAAATTAATGTTACTAATTATCCATAGATGTAGATAGCCTATATAAACTAGGAATGTCTTATTATATTAATAAAAAAAAAAATACACTTTGATGTTGACATTGTACTTACTACTTATAACTTATGCATATTTTGTTTTACAAAAATCTACCGATAATATTAGTGTTTTTCATTCTCATAAATGAGTTGTACATTTTTCATAAGGTCTTCGATAATTTTTTTTTAATTTATACCTAATATAATTTTTATTTTTTTTAGTGTGCAATTACCTCTGTCGCATACTTAACGTTATAAAGTAGTATTCTATAGTATTATACAGTATAATAATTACAGTTATTAATGTACATTATACTCGTAAAACATACTATATTATAGTATAAGTGTACCTACACCGTAGTTGACCGTACACATACAAGTATAAAATGCACATTATTGTCGGATTTTTATTCTGTAAGTACTTACGAACTACGTTCGAAAATTTGGCAGTTTGGATAGGACCGGTCGGCGTTACAACAATATTATCATATACAAATATCTACAACAATTTATCAGTAGATATATATATATATATATATATAGTGTATAATAGTGTATAGTAATATATCATAATAATGTCTTGTGAATTATTAGAGGTACACGTGTGTAAATTATAAAAATACCACGTCATGTTTATGTTACGTATATTTTGTCTGCTGAACTTAGTATACATAGTAATTAGCAGGGCTCGGGACTTTATGCATTTGCATATTTGTTCGGGAAGTAAATAGAATAAAACTGATCCGATACAAATTTGTGTTGTGGTATTTAGAGTTAAAGTTTAAAAGTTTATTGTGCATATGTTTGCATATTTTGGAATTTTTTTCTACAAATGCATATTTTTAATATTTATTGATTTTTATTGCATATTTTAAAATAACTTTTGATTATTTACTCTTAAATCATAATGTATTGAAGAAAAATGTTGGTCTTGCTATGCTAAAGAAAATTAAAAACATTCTTAACGGTGAATTAATTGACATGAAAGACTTACCAGAAGACTTAGATATTAATGATCTGACATATTTTAAATATGCTCCCATCACATCGGTAAACGTAGAAAGATCATTTTCCGCCTATAAAACTTTACTTACAAATAATAGAAGGTCTTTCAAAGTCGAGAACATAAAAAAACATTTGATAATCCAGTGTAACGCAAGTAAGTACATAATTAGAATTATAAAATGATTATTTTTTAATACATAAAAATTATAATTGCTAGGTATAGAAGATGCTGAGTGTTGAAAAATCCAAAGACCTCCCATTCAACAGTTTTTACATTTTTTTTTTTAGTAATATAGTATGTATAAAATATACATTTTTAGTAATATGTACAAGAAATGTTTTTTTTAAAATTAAATTTGAATAATTATGTATTTTTTAATTAAAAATAAATGCATATTAAAGCGCATATTTTGATATTTTTTGGTGCATATGTATGCGCATATTTTTAAGATTTTAAGCACATAAAGTCCCGAGCCCTGGTAATTAGTAAGTACTAGGTAGGTACCTTGTACCTATACTATAACATATCGGGGATTTCCTGTTGCGAAGTCGTAAATCATAATACATCAAAATATGTAATACCTCTGTACGACTATTGTAATGTTATATGTATTGATATGTTTTAATAATGTTACTATAATACACTGAGCAAGTAAATAGTACAATGTTATTAAATAAATTATATTTCGTACTGGTGCAATAGATGATGATAAATAACAATCTACCCGGTGGCCGGTGCACAATAAATAATATTATATAAGTACCGAGTCGAATTGAAAAAAAAGTTGTCGGGAGACGCAAATACTTTCTATTAAAATATATTAAGTAAATAAATTCGAATCGTATCAATATTAGGTAGCTATAGATTAATTCAGACAACATACGTGGCCTACCTATATTATTATGTACCTACCTATATTATATACTGTTCACACACCACGTATAGTACATTGTTTCTATGTTATTTTTATAATATGTGACCTTTGATATTTTGTAATTCATTGGAAAAATATTACCGAAAAAAGTATAATATTTTAACCAATTAGCCATATTGAAAAATTGTATACTTTGAAATATAAAGTATATAATACATTTTATTAATCAATTTGTTTAAAAATTTCACACTTTTCGTTAAATTGTGAAACGTAAATTGTTAATCAGATGACTTTTTTCAAATTGTATATTATATAAATCAAAATTCGAATGAGTATTTCTTGTTATTTAACTTTGTGTGCTATAGATAAATAAGCCCATGATAATACGTTTTTAAGATAGGTAGGGGCTACGATGATTTGAAAATTATATAGTAATTACTAATTAATATTAATCTACTAACACTTTATAATTTTTAATAATTGTCTGATAGTATAATATAAGTACTTACTAGATTAAATATTTAACGTTATATATATTTTATACTTCTATAAAACCATTTTCAAGGAGTATATTGTATCCTTATAGTGTATATAATATACATTTTAATAACTCAAAAAATACTCGTTTGAATTTCGATTTAGAGACACCCATGGTAATGACTACTTAACAATTCTTATAAATAAATCCCGTTGTACTATATGTCTATATGTCTAATGACATATTATTTCTGGTGTGATTATGCGTGATTATGCGTGTATAGTATTGAATAGCTTGTGAACAATTCATCAATATCGATCATAAATATGTAATCAATAAATTTGATTTTAAGTCTCTAACAGTTTTAAGTATATGTTGATAAAAACCTTAACATTTTTTAATTGATTTAAGAATACTAATTTTTGTTATACTAGTATAACTTATTAGTTATTACTAATATTTCATTCGATTATTATTAGTGGTAGTGATTGGTAAGCTTTCGATTGAAATTATGTTACACATTAATAATTAATTTGATTAGATAGTTATTAATAATTAATTTGATTATTAATGTTTAAATTTTAGGGTGTGGGTGGATGAATTTGTTATTTGAAAAAAATTATCTTGGCATCACTGCAGGTGATTCTAAGACATATTATATATTGCCTATCATTTGCGATAAGGTACAAGTTCGTTTTGAATTAGCCATTATATGCCAATTGCCCACCTCGTGACTCATACGAGTCATACCAACATATATACCTACATATCGATATAGTTATGATTCAATAGAAGTATTTTTATTTTATTTTTGTTTTCATAAACTATAGATTAAGTATATATTATATTAAGAATGTTTTAGTTTAGAACTTCAACGATGCCAGCTTGATCCCTATAGAGTATAGATTATATACTTATAAAAATAAATAAAAATAAATTTGTATCATAATATGTCACATATTTAGGCATATTTATGACTTTATGTAGTTTTTTTTTTGGCTCTTTTGCACATTTTCTTTCAACAATATTAAAAAATTGACAAATAGTCCTTGTAATATATGATACGATTTAATTGTCTGAAAGTTTCCTCTCACTACCGTTGTGGCGGCGAATCGTTTAAGTATTTTAGTGTTTTGTCTTACTACTTAATTGTCCGTGCCATATATTTAATGTAGTTCTTACAACAGATATACTACTTATTTTATTTATTTTAAATATTCGTGAATTAAGCCACTAGAAAAATAAATTAATGTAATTTTACAGCATATTTTAGTTTTTAAGTGTATAAAACGTGTTTGCATATATTATTGTGTTCTATTTTAGGGCTTTATAATAATTAATGATTATGTCCTCTGCTATATATAGAACCTATTTAATTTATAAGTTATTTATGTTCATAATAAATAGTATTTTTTTAAATAAATTATAGTCAATATACATATAATTATAGACTTTTGCCTTTTAGATAATATGCCATTTCTTATGTACACACAACACACTACACAGTATACATTATACAAATGTACAATTATTACATTATACAATTATATATTGTTCTAGACGATTGTTATTTGTTATTTTACTTATTACCAGATAATCTTAAACACATAGTAATAATATGACAAACTGAAGTAAATTTTATATTTTACCACCCAACCATCTCTTATGATCCTATTAATTATTATACTATACGGATTGACACTATTCAACTATCGAATCTAACCATCTATTAAATTGCCCATGGGCCATGAGTCTGGTGGCGGGTCGTAGGTAACCGTGCAACCAATTTGCGTCCCAAATCATCATAGCCCACATGCTCCCAGTTCAGATCAGGTGAAAATCGTGCAACGTTGTCATTTATTGAGTATATTGGTGTGTAAATATAAAATCTAAAATAATATTTGATCGTTTTCCATGCTAATCTAAAACTTTGTTTAGTTTTTCGTTATTTTAAATATCACTTGATTAGAAATCTTATTTCTGGAGATATAAGTTGGCGTTGTGTAAAAAAAACCTGTAGTGCATATGTCAAAACCAATAATTCAAAAACGAAGTTAACCGAAATTAAAGACAGTCATACCCATGATCCGGAAAATTAAGAAAGTTTAAGCTTACTTAATTTTTGTATTATTGACATTCTTATTATTGACTAATGTGTATTACAAATGTCAATATGTCAATATGTGTAGTATTATAATTGTATTTATTAATTATTTTGATTTTACTTAAATATTTAACTATTTGAAATTGATAATTTAATGCAATATAAATAATACTTAGATAATATGTATACTAGGTAGTATTTTTATTATTTTTAAAATGATTAATTTTAATGATTATTAATTTGGATTTTACGTACAATTTTACTTTTTTAAACGATCTTAAAGATAACTGACGGCAATGTTGCATGCAAAATGGGCGCATCTGGGCTATAAATCCAGGGTGTTAAGTTTTTTACTTCGGGCGCAAATGTCCATAACCCTCGGGGGGGGGGGGGGGGAAATGAGCTACTCTAGTGAGCAAATTGGCTACAGCCGTAGGTAAAACCTACTTTCGGAACATCTGCGGTTCATTAGCTTATATTATAATTGATTAGTTATTTATTTTCAAGCATTGTATTGAGTTCTAAGAAATTGTATATTAATAATTCGATTGTTCAATAAAAAAATGAATTTATAACCTAACTTAAATGTGATAATTGTTATAATATGTTCAAATGTCTTCGATATGATTGACGTCCAGAAAATCGAATCTTTCCCCCACGTGTTAATATTATAATATGCAGTCTTAAAACAAAGTACCTAATAATAATATTTTATAGGTGTTATTAAGTTCAATAAATAGTTAACAGTTATTATACCTAAAATTGTTTAATTAGCTACTTAATGAAATAACCTATAATATTTTTAAAACTTATATATTATATAATATACCATTTTATGTATAATAATCACCTGATTAAAGTCCTAATGCATCATGTCTAATAACGAATTCACACGATCAACGTAATAATTAAAATGATATAAACAGAACAAAAAAATACAAAAAAAAATGTGTAGGATTATCTTACGTATACTAGCGTAAGAACATGAATGTACTCAATGCAAATGGTTTTTGTATACTGCCTATAGTGCTTACTATTTAACACGTTGAACGATCTGTAGCACAATAATAATAATGAGTATGTACTATACAAATTTATTATTCTTACTCTGTTTAATAATGTGTAGGTATTATACATTAGTGCGCAAACGCATAGGTACCTACAGATTGTAAATACACAGGTGTTAACAGATAAGATTATTTTATAATAAGTAGCATACGATAAACCTATATAGCAAATATAAACTTCAATAGCTTTTACTATTTACATGACGCATTTAAATAAATAGTATAATTATGTGTGTGTTCAAGAAAATCCACTTGTTTATTTAAGGAAAAATACATTAAAATAATCCTTGGTTCTCTATGTGTATACTATATGTACTGTATGTTGTATACAGGGTGATTCACGAATATTTTCTGTTTTTTTTTTAATTTTTAAGAAATAGGCGGGAGTGAGTTGTGTGTTATAAATGTATGTACATAAATCATGACCACATAGCCTCACTGCATTGAATCGGAAGTAAAATAATGGTCGATCCCGACCTTTACATATATAACGTTAATATAATATGTAATCAAACAAATGAACATAGTATATTGTACGTTTATCTCTAATTTCTTGTATATTAAGTTGGCTTTACTTATATCAAGAAATTTGTGTATTGTCAATGCACTAATCATAAAATAAAATAAAATAATATTATATTATTTTTGTCTACTGAATTTTTATATAAAATTGGACATTTTTAATCTATTGATAACTATTTGATAAATAATAAAACAGACAATTAATGTTTAGTTTCCCATAATATAAAAGTATTAAAATACATGGTTTCATTATGAAGACGAGCGATACATTGGTAGCATAAGCAAATTTAAATCCATACAAAATTCAATTTATATTAACTAACAATAATAATTGAAAATATTTAAAATAATATTTATTTATTATTTATATTTTATACACTCGGTAAAGTATAAATTCTCGTTACTAATAACTAAATAAGTAGCTTTGAAAATAATTATTTTTAAACATAGAAACTGCAGTGGGTTTACTGTGTGTATTATTTATACAAAAAAGTCGTAGTTAATAAAAGTAATAAAACTAACCTAACCTAACCTAGTAATAGACTGAAAATAAAATAAATATTTTGTATATGTTACTATCCTAACCTATTCGGTACACAGTATACATTATACTAATTCTGTAATCCACTTAATGTATATTTTATATTATAAAATATACATAATGTTTAATATACAAATACAACAGGTATATAATAATAAAAAAAAACATTACAGCTATATTATGTGTATGTCTATACACCTAGAGTTGCTGTTGTTCTTCAAAAAAAGCAATGTTATAATATATGATAGTGAAGTATAAATATGATTCTACAACAATTATGTCCAATAAATCTATACTAAATCGTATAAAAATAGTTTTTCAAATTTATAATTTTTATAAGATGTGAATAAAAAATAATTAAAATGTAGAAAATTATCTAAACATTTTAACGTTAACTATAAAAGTTAAGTAAATGATAACTCCACGTTTAAAGTTATTTATATGCATCCATCTAGTTGGCAGTTGCTATATTCTTTGAATATCAAAAACGGATGTGTTAATATACTATAATGTCATCATGTCAACATAATTTTTTAGAAAATTCTAGAAAGTATCGATTTAAAGACTTGATTATCTGTATTATATCTATAATATATAAATATACAAATATATATTTATGTACATAGATAATACTTAGGCCAGCTATAGACATAATATAGGCACTAAGGTGCCTATACGTAACGCATAAAAAACGTTCACATACATATACGGCACTCTCCATGACTTAAAATTTTTTTTGTAATGTACATGCTTATATATTATTTGTCGAAGTCAGTATCGTAAACTTGTTTTAGTCATACTCGATGATTTAACGATGAATGACGTAGCTATAATAAACATTGTCATTCGCCACGTATATCAGATTAACATAGTTGTTGGTATTTTAACGCGTGTATAATAATTAATAAGTTGGTTCTAGTACAACATTTGGGACTAGCCGCAGATTGTTTTATTGCGCGTGCGCTAACGTGGATGGAATATGAATCATGAACTCAGAGGCTGGAGCTCTGTTGGAACTGGTTTCGGATAGTGTCTGTCTCCCAAGTTCCCACCTGAATCCGCAGGTCGTTTTAACTATCTCTTTCTAACATTGTTGGCACATGGCAACACATGCGGACATGCGATGAGGTATGGGGGAAGTGCAGTCCATATATTAATAAGTCCGGTTAGAACAATTAAAAACTCTACTGCCCAATATCCTGTTAGATCTGTGATAGTTTGAACGCTAGTATATAGGAACAAGACTTATTTATGACTTATGAGTTGTGCTAACCTCCATATAGCTAAATGTTTTGATTTTTGAATTTTTATGATAGATTTTAGAATATACTATTATTAAAACAATATTTGTTTTAAATAACCCGCTCCCAATATTGACTAGTCCTTGATATTTTGTGTTTATCATATACATAATATAATAATACAATATATTAGTATATAATATATATATATATAGTCAGCAGCCAACTACATTATATTTCAATATTATCTAGTTGTTTTTTAACTTTTGACAATTATATATAATATATAATATATATATATATATGTATCTATATTGTATATATGTATTTATTAAAATTCTGATTTTGGAACTATTATTTATTAAATAGGTTTTAAGCAGGCAACAGAAAATACTAAACAGGCCTGTAAAAAATGACCATGCCAATAATAAATTTCTAAACCATTTAAGCAGATGAATTTTCTTTTAAATGTTGATGCATAGGTATATATCTGCAATGAAATTTGAATAAATAGTTTCTGAATTGTTTAACTTTTTATGTACTTAGTATCTTAATCCTTTGTTATATATGAAATGTATGTAATAATACTCAGGTAGTTATTATATGTATACTTGGACAATTTTTACACTACCTACATACAATCATGTCAATAATTAAAATTTTTAAATCATCACCTTCATATCGTCTAATATCCTTTACCTTGGACTATTATTTTAAGGAAGGAGTTAAATTTTAATCACTCAGCAACTTTACTATTTTAAAATTTGATAGATCCTATAACTATATCAACATTTTCAAAAAAATCATCTCCTTAATAATTTACAATAAAAAGGGCGGTTTTAATTTGAAAAACAAAATTGTATCAATACAGGACATTACAATTGCATAAAGACATCTATAAGGATTTGGTAATATGATCTTTGAGTGTATATTTTCAGTTAAGTATATACGTTTAATGATTATAATTTATCAGTTTACATGCTGTATAACTACTACCAAGATAATAAGACAACATGTCTTATTAGTTAGTATAGTCACTACTCACCATTAATATTATAAATAATTTTACTATAAACGCTTGAAAACATATAAATAATATTATATGCTTGTTCATTATATCTATATGCATATTACAGTATACCAGAGGCGTGCTCAGGAATTCTGAATGGGGAGGGGGGGTCACCCTTTTAAAATATTATATAATCAATTTACATTATGAATTAAAATTAAAATGATATGTAAGTAGACAGTAGTAACTAGTAAGTACCTTTTTTTTAACGTGTTATCGAGAACCGAGGGAGGAACTGGTGTTGGCAATGCTTCTTACACTGTTAACATCGTTTATTGTGCAAAAAAAACCAAAGTATTTTTACAGCAATAGCATCCTGGGATCATTGTTCAGTGCTATCGGTTTCGCCGGCGGACCGGAGTCCGCCGCCCTGGAATGTCGTCGATGGTTGTCTTCGCGTGCCTGCCCGACCCACTGCACTGGTTTGTCGTGTTGTGGTCCTATGGTATCGTGATCGCCGTACCCGCCCATGGTGTCAAGGGGTGTGAGAAGAACGTGGGCGGGTGACATCTCCGACGGTTGCTGTGCAGTGTGGAATCGTCTTCCACGTTCTCCTTCTGTCCGTGGGTTGTGGTAGTGATCTTAAGAGGATGAAGGGTGGTTTAAGAGGTCCCTTTCACATACCCTCGGCAGTTTGTCTCGCTCACTCTCCTCCTCCTCCTTTATCGTCAACACATCTTCCACCATTTTGTGAATATTCTAAAGGTCTCCTCGGTGTTTTGTGTTGTAAGTACCTACATAATATAAATTTTTCTAGTGTCCATAGAGAGAGGTTGAACTCCCTGCCCTCTCGAGCACGCCTGTACGAGCAATAAAACAATCTGCAACTAGTCCCAAATGTTGCACTAGAACCAACTTATTAATTATTATACACGCGTTAAAATACCAACAACAACTATGTCAGGGATCACCAAATGGCGGAACGCTGTCCACATCCGGCCCGTGGATGTATTTTAACCCGCAGACAAAGAAGAGATAATTTCTTATCTTTGTACATTAGTTTTGGCTACGAACTAAGATTTACAGGACTGGACACGACCAAATATCACAGGGAACCCAATTTACTCAAGAAAAGTACACATCGATTCTTGGCGCACTCTACCAGTCAATATATTACACATTTTAATTTTAATGATAGTATACATTTTCAATATTTGATAGTAAATTATAAGCAATGAATTAAATATTTAGTTATTTATGAAACTGTAAGTTTTGAGCATTTTTTCTTTTTGGCATTCACTCTTGCGCACATTTTTATTAACTATTAATCTATTTAAAATTGATTTGCCATCTACAATACTCACATTATTGCAGATATCACTTGGCACAGAGCATGATGTTACAAAATCTTGAAGAGTGAAATGTTCTGAGCAAATATATTTTAAAGGTGTTTTTTGATTATTTACCTTACTTACCGCAGTATTCCAAGCTAATTTTAAGTCATTTGGTACTTTATGTAAAGGAATTTTTGCATTTTTTTTTTTGCTAGACATCCAACCACAGAACATACACGCATTTTGAATTAAAATGTATTAATATATTAAAGTTACATAAGTACATACACTTAAAATTCCGTATGAAAAAATAGTAATTAAATAAAATAGATATAAATAGATATTTATTTAAATATTGAACATTAATTTTAGTGGTAAATTAAAAATGAAATTGTTGATTTAGTAACATTTTTTTGTAATATAGATGGCGCTCGAGATCGATGTGTACGATAGCTCGACTATTGCGAACCCATCCTCCGCGCCCAATCGATCATGTCGTTTCCAGTCCTGTATATCTTAGTTCGTGGTTTTGGCCAATCGGCATATTATAATAAATATTATATACTTTGCATTTTTATAGCCCGCGAGAATTTTCCGAATTCTTAATGTGGCCCACGGAAAGTATTAATTGGTTACCCCTGAACTATGTTAATCTGATATACGTGGCAAATGACAATGTATATTATAGCTACGTAATTCATCGTTAAATCATCGAGTATGACCAAAACAAGTTTACGATACTGACTTCACCAAATATATAAACAGCGGTCATTGAATCGTATGTTTATAAGACTATCTAGGTATCGTGAGTTTTAATTTTAATTTTATAATTTTAAATCTTATACACAATATTATGTATTATAAGTCCATATAGTTGTATTTGAATATATTATTAGGTATTGTATTAAAAGGCACGGGTCTCCAGTCCAATCTCAACCACGCGTCGGAAACATTGCCGATATTTATATTTACGCGTCGTATAGTAACGCCAAAGAATAATCGTTGTAAAATAGTGTTATCTCAATATTCATTATCAATAATAATATCATTAATTATTTACTATACAGTCCACTAGTATTTTTTCATTTTTTTTATTTAAATTATAAACTGAGCTGAAAAAGGTATACTATTTGGATATGCATATGCTTAAAGGCAAAATTGAATTATAAATAATTAAAATTAAAATTGCAGGATATTAATTCAATGCATGCACGTTAAGTGCATTATTATTTATTAGCCTTTTAAAACTCAACGAGCTACAGAAAAACTAATAATAAATGTTGAAAATCGGGAGATGATACCTGTACTAATCTACTCGATTTCAATAAGTGCAGGTGGTGGTCAAGACTCAAGTAGGTACACGTCATGAATTATGCGAACAATTATGTTCAGATGTGAATAAAAGTATATGGTTATGATTAATACAATTTGAGTGGTATTTAGGATAATTTATAGTTGGGAAGGGGCGGATAAACTCAACATGATACTATACATTTTAATATACTAAAAATACCATCATCCATGAGTCATGACATAACCCTGTCATCTAAAGTTAGTTACTCGACTACGGCCGTTTTAGACTTATTAGTATAATATAATATTGTACCTATAGTAGATACCTCACTAGTAACTTACGACCATATCATAATAAAATATAGGTTGGTAAAATAGTCACGTATACTAGTCGTATATATCATATTTTAGTAAGTATAACGATTGAATATTATGATGTATTATTGTGCATTGTTGTCATTTTGTGTATTGTAACCTGTAGATATTACGCAATTTATTAAACTTAAATATCTAATGCATGTATTATGTATATAATATATTATAGTTATGTAGTTAATTAACATAAAATACCCTCTCCTAAATGTGCCACTGTGTTGTAACTTGAAAGGACTTGGCTGGTTATTATTTATACTTTTACTTGGTTTTTTTGTATTATTAATATAAGTTTAACTAACTTTCAGTCATCCAAACTTATATGGGTATACTCAGCTGAAGTTTAGGAAACAGTACTCAGTAGGTAGATATTTATGTAGATATTTAATAGAGTGTCGATGGACAGCTCGCGTCGTCTATAATCTATATCATGAGTCACGACTATAATATTGGTAGTGTGTTAAGATTGTTTATTGATAATGACGTGCAATTATAATAATAATACATGAGTTATTTTATTATACAACATTACGACAATTATATAGGTATTCTAGAATATTCTTCAATAATTTTAAATTATCAATAGGTAGGTACCTACATACTATTAAATGATCATTATTTATTTCTCTATAATATTATATCTCGGTAGGTACTTTATCTATCTTGACATAGCTTTTATAGTAGTACTTGTCTTTTATCTAGACCACTAATATAAAATAAACTTATGTAAATAGTCTATATAGTAGTATTTGAAGTTTGAATAGAAACTGACTATACTATAATCATAATCATAAAAAAATCATACTGAAAATGCATTTATATACCACCCACACTCATCCATAAGTCATCTATATACAGGTAGGTACCATAGATATGTTTAATTCAACTACTTCTGCAGGTAAATGTGTTTGCCATGGCGCCACTAAATTGTGGTACTAGGTATATGACAGTCATAAGCATATAAAATTATTATCTCCACTAGTTGTTATTGTGTTAAGTAAATAACGATCATTAAACAGCAACAACGGTGTAAATTTAGTATCAGTTTAAAAATCAAAAAAAGTACTGAGAAGGTTCAAATACTACGTACACGAAAGTCATAATGTTTAAGTATTTATATATATGAAAAACATATATCCTAATAAGAATATTATATTAGCTGTGTTACCCGGCTTCGCTTATGTTTAGTTTGGAATAAAAATGTACTTAACAAAACAAATTTAATTTATGCTATAAATGATTATTGTACTCATTGAGTTCGTAATTTACTTAACATTTTTTTTTATTATCCTCGAAAATACATCTTATCCTTTCTGCTTTCTAGAACGATGTTTCGATCAAAATTTTGTTTTGCCCTTAAATATAAAAACGATTTGTTGTTTTATTTATTTTTTTTATGCTTTATTTCTACTCATTAATAATTATTATAATAGTAATATACTAATATGATATTATGTAAGATGTAACTAATGGGAAATTTCAGCTATTTAAAAAAATACTAAAAACTATTCCATTTCCTTAAGATTAAATTGACATGTGAGCCACTTATAGATACTGATATAGGTGTTGAAAAACAAGCTAAATACCTTCCGAATCTATATTGACAAGACTTTAATTGAAAACGGTCCAGTACTTTCTTAGAAGCTATTTACACAGAGAAAAAAACTGTCAATCTAACAAAGAAAAGTGTTTTTTCATATACATATATATCAATTATATATAATATATTGTACATCAATAATTATATATTATATATAATATACTATATTTATACTTTAATATCATATAAATCTTAGTACTTACCGCACTAGGAAGTTTGTGATGATAGTAATTTGTAAAAAGTTGCGGTCATGGATATATGGATGACTATATTTAAGACCGAAATACCATATCGATTTATGCCACTTGAATCACGATTTTGTCTTCTATAAATACGCGAGTAAGAGTCAATTCACCAAACACGCAAAAACTTTGTTTTTTACACATGTATGATATTATGATTGCGATTACCAATATTGTATCTGCGAAAAAATTGTTAGCACTTGGCAAAATACTATTTTCAACTAGAATTTCTGTCGAAACCAGAACACGAATCTTTTTGGAGTTCGGTTTCACTGCGTAATTGTGCTGTATAACCGCTGTCGTGATTTGGGCGAACTAAACTTATTAGTTATAAGACGTAGCTATAATGGACGAAACGCAAATAGTAAATTCGATGACACGTATATGCTTACTGCAGCTGAATATATACACCGTGAGGCACGCAATTTGTGGTAACAGTATATATTGTTATAGATAAATTCGACGCTTCAATTGCTGTGACACACGGTATACCTACTTCATATTTATAGCTAGGTTAGCTCAGGTGTACTGTCGACTGACGAGAGATAACGGACGAGTAATGGCAGAATATATTTAATATACTCGCGTAGGTGGTGGTAAGTAGGTACTTACAGTGACGTGCTGTAGCTTCAGTCTTAAATTTTGATGTAAAAAATTATTGATTTTTGGTGAGTTATAGTAGGTCCCGGGACAGGAACCAACTGAAAAGATCCAGAACCTTTAAATTATTAAAGACAGAAAACCTTTATTTAGTAAAAAAAGTACCAGAACCAAGTGGCGTACCTAGGATTTTTCAATGGTGGTGGGCCTAAACAAAGTAAATCAGAATTTGATGTATTACCAATGTTACTTTATACTAGATAGATATTACTTTATCCCGTAATCGTAATAACCTCTACAAATAATTGATAATACCTTCTCAAAATGTTTCTTATAGTTTTCGAAAACATTATGGTCTGTATTTTGCTTTTTATCATATACGATTTATACCATGACACTGCCAATAATGAGCGGGGGGCACGAGTTCCCTTAGCCCCCTCCCCTGGATACGCCACTGATGGGTTTGAACTGACATTTTAAGATGAAATAGGTTTATAAGTTCCAAAATAAAATTATTTCAATCATCACAATTTATTATTATTTAATATTTTGTGTACAAATAATTAGGAACGTAATGAGCATCTGTCTTTTCTAATATTTCTCATATAATTTATAGAGCTATACAATACAAGATTTTATTGCTCTAGATAATATTTGTTTTCATTCATTTAAATTGTAATAACTATTCTATAAGTTATGTAGGTTAATAGGTATAATATAGAATATTCAGATGCAAAATAAATGCACAAATATTTAAATGTATATAAATAAAGTATAAACTCATGAACAATGAATCGATAAATTTAGCTAATGCGATATCTTTAACTTTATTTAATATTTGAATGGTCCATTTAATTTTTGTGAAGCGTTAAATAATTCATTTTTGTATGTGACCCAGCAATAGAATGTTATAAGACCTATATATTATATTACCTTTTTAGTAAATAATATATGTCAGCTTGTTTGACCACTGCGACTTCGATGTTGATAATTTCGGGAGTACTACTGCAGTACTTACTGTATCGTCACCACCGTCAATTGTTTAAACGATTAAGTATACGCACGACCAGTGGAGTATATCTGAATAATATAGTCAATAGTGAGTAAGGGGTAGACAGGGGGGATTATAATGTCACAGTATACAAATATATTAGTTCGATGGGTTCTATACAATATTTTTTTTTCAAACAACGAGAAATTAACGATATTTTATATGTATTTTTATTTTATTATACATAGTCATACACAGGTAGGTACGATTATCAATTAAAAAAAAAAAACCCCGAACGGGAAATGTCCATTATATGTTACTGTACACAAAATGCATGACGGGTATAGTTGGTGGGACAATATTTATAAAACACTTATATAGTGGCCGAGTGCGATTGGCAAACATCCGGCTTATGTATACTGTCGAAGTGAAACCTGCACAAGTAATAATATTATTGTATACATGTATAGTTTGTAAGATAACGGACATATTGTATTCGTACGTCAAGTACAATATACTATAATTTATAAAACATACATAGCCTTCTGCGTTACAAGTCATGATTTTACTTTTATTTTAATGGAATGCTTTTATGGTTCACTTACATATGCATTATGCAGTTATCTCTGTCTTAGTGTCCTGTTCTATACATGTGCATACAAACTGAAGTAAAAATGTTCTTGTCGTTTTATTTTTCTCAAACTTGTTTTGGCTATCGCTGATAGACATACGCATAGTACGTTTTACACATAAGACATTTTAACAAAGATTTTATAACAATATTTTTTAGTATTGAACGAGTTAATACGTAATTATAATAACGATATGCACTGTGAAGGCTGTGGTGATAAGGTCATTGGAATATACTGAATGAATCAATTTATCGCGCTAAGACAAATATTTTTTTCATGTATATGATATGAGCCTAAATTGCCTACACAGAGCGCCGTCCTAGAATAATATGAGATGTTACCTAATATTATAAAAAAATGAATGACTGTCTGTTAATGACTTATAGCCTATAGGTTATACTCATTTCAATACCTTCCCATCCGTTAGATACTTTTTCTCGATCCCTCCTCGGTTGCGATGACCAGCCTTCTAAAGGCTCTCCCGTAATACTCCACCTCCTCCAATTCCTCCTCAATATAATCTCTCCTTTTAATTAATATCTCAACTGAACAAAAAAATTCACAAAAAACAAAAATTCTTTCTTCTGCACAATGACCTGTAAACATTTTTTACCTTATTTCAATAATTAAAAATTAATATTTCATTATTCTCAACATCTAAAATTCAAAAATTCGTCTTTGTTATAACAATCGACTTTGATCCTGTTGTGTCTTTCGGACTCAATGTCAATGTGGGGTTATACGTGGTGTGCTCAGCTTGATTCAGAGCCACCACGGCATGCGAAACCTTTGCATTTTTTCAAATATTATTATCATGTGTCCCTGACACTGGCGTAATATTTATAATTATTATTCTCATATTTTTAAAATAATTACTTTATAATATTATATTGGCATGTTTATTCTTATTTATCTCGATTTCTTAAGAGATTTTCCAAAACTTAAATTATTCTTAGTCTCCGGTATCATCATATATAATTGTTATGTAGTATTTCCTTTGGTTAATATAGTTCTATGATCACTCAAAATGCAGGCCCTTTTCTCTCTACAACAAGTGATTTTCTGTGCCAACTAACGTTGCACCTGTTATGATTAAGTAATAATAAACATAGGTAGTAAGTAAGGATCAGTGGCGTAGCCAGGATTTTTTTTCGGGGGGGCTGATCAATTTTTTACACAGCGGTGGTTAAGTTTTTGATCGAATACCATAGACCATTAAAATAATTTTTAAATTTTACTAACATTTCGGGGGGGTTATGTAACTTCACTGAATTTTGAGCCTATTTTACTAAAAATATTATTTATTATCATTCTTCTCAAATCTAATACATCAATAATGTTGTGTTTATAATTTATATCATCATGCACTTGTGAATAATTACTATCGTGTAAACAACATTGTTATGCAATATCTGTCCGCCGACCCCCGCGCAAGTAGGGTCCACCTCGTCGATGTCGCAACTAGCTGCCCGCCGACTGCCGACACCGTTGGACTTGCCGACCGCTGCTACACGATTGCGCAATTTTTCCTTTTTTGACCCGGTTAATTACACCACGATTGCGCAAAAAATTTGAAACACGATTGCGCCCTGATCTCTTTTTACCTGTTAAAATCACAACACTATTGCGCACCAAATGATATGTGTATATACTATATACTATGTATAATAATTTATATATAACATAAAATAATTCAATACATTTTCATATACACGCACTTGAACCATATAACTAGTCATTAGGTCTATGACTTAAACTTATTACCTATTAATAATATAATATCAACAAACAAATAATATTGAGTATATTGACTTTAATATAATTTATAATACTATATATTTTCATTTGAAAAAGTGCATTTTGTAAATTTATAATTTGAGTGCATGTAATATGTATAATATGCAAGTTATAAAAAGTATGTATTGTATGTATATTGTATGCATTATTTTATATTGTATATAAATTATTATTTATAGTATATACACATATCATTTGGTGCGCAATGGTGTTGTGATTTTAACAGGTAAAAAGGGATCGGGGCGCAATCGTGTTCCAAATTTTTTGCGCAATCGTGGTGTAATTAGTCGGGTCAAAAAAGGAAAATCTGCGCAATCTGTTCCCAAAAGTAATTAATGTACCTAAGTTCACGAAGACCGATACCGCAATAATATCCAAAGATAAGACGTCGCTAATATAATAATATCAAAAAATTGGAAGTTTGTATTTTATTATTCTTAAATTTTTATATAAGAAACTATTAGTGATTATAAAATAAATTTACTTCAATCTAAGAACCTGCAGTAGGTAGGAATTGACTTAAAAAAAAAAAATAAACAAACTTAATGCATTCATTGAGTCTCATAAAATCTTAAAATTATAAAATAGTTGTACTTTTCGTCAAAACATAATTAAACCAAATATTTCAACACATATTTATTCATATTGTATGTCGTTTTATATTAATTGTTATTGCATAATGTAAACACACATTATTTAGAATAGTTATAAACATGAATACAAACAAAGTTTAGGCCAGTACATAAATTATACTTATTTGGTTAAAAAAGAAAAAGAAGTTTTATTATTCCCCATCATAAATGCATTTTTTAAAATCATTTTGAACGAGAAAATCCTGAGTTACATTTATGATATTTATTCATTCGAATTTCAAATTAAAAACTTTATTGGACCTGTCAAATAGTGAATACTTATCGGCTGACATTATCAATACATCCATGATAGGAGTTAACAAAACCCTAACAATATAATTAGAATCAAATTAAAATATTTATTTAACAATTTAATTTTTGTTTATAATAAGTCAAGCTATCATTAATCTGTTGCATTAGGATCAGGAGTTACTAAATTTATAAAAAAAGAATTGTCTCCGTCATTTTTAATCTTCATACCACAGAAGTAGTGAATCGGGGATTCCCTTAAATATCCTAAAAAAAATAAGTATTAGATTTTTTTGCCGTGTGCATTAGATTGGCTTACCACAAAATCGTAGAAATTGATTATAAACTTATAAAATGAATAATTTTATTATAAATTATTGCAGCAAATCATTCAAAGTGTTCTTCTACACAAAATGATTATGTATTAATTAGGTAGTTTTAAAATTAAAATATAGAAATGTTCAACTATCATAAATTAAAAAAACTATTAAAATTATACGATTTTTATAAATCTTAGCTATACTTACTATATTCTACAGAACATTTGTATGCAAAAAAATTTAAAAAAAACCAAAAAAATTTAAAAATATATAAGGCCCAATACAATATTTTGATAACCCAGACTCGCCTAATGTCCCTGGAAAAATCTGTTCTATTTACGTCATATACTTGAGATGAAAAACAATGAGGTTATTCTTATTTAATTATCTTATGTTAAATCATTATCTTAATAATGTACCACTAGGAATATTCTCCTATTAATGTTCCCATTAACTTCGAATATCTCAAAAATATTTCTCTACCTCTAGAGGACAAACTATTTTTACAAAAAAAAAAATGTAATTACTTCCATTAGCTGGAATAAAATAAAAATAGTAGATAAGTATTAATTATAAAATTAAAAATTTAAATATGTGATTTCGATACATCTTTCTAATACTGCTTACTGATGCAAAAAAATATCATAAAAAAGAATACTCTGTGATATACAATGCCCAACATATGACACTCTGTCCTTGGCAGTCGAAACACTAAGTTAACATGGATAAGCTGTGTTTATAATGCTGTAATAGCCGGGAAAACTAAAATAATATTATCGCTATATAGGGTTGATCGGTACCGCAATAATAGCGAAAGAGAAGGCGTCTCTCGGACGACTTCATATCACATTAGCGTTATAGCTTACTAGCTTGGTAGTAGGGTCATAGCTAACAAACAGATCACACCACTCCGGCGCGTTACATCGCGACTTTTTACTAAGCTCAATAAACAAAATTATTATTTACACCGAAGTACAGGATACATAACCTGACCAAAGTCAGGATATGGAACTATCCTGAAAATAACTCTACTTCTCAAGGAAATATCTTTAAAAAAAAACTAGGCAGCTTATATAATTATAATTGATTGGATCCAAGCGACCGCCAGACCACGCCGACTTTTAGTGTGGTTTCTCTCCACGCACGCTGCGATCAGTGATCGTCACGTTCACCGTTCACCTTAGTCTGTAATTTACTAATGTGCATCTATGTGTTTTCACCATAGAATCGCATGGCGTTTAAGATAATACGTTTTTTTATATAACTTCACATTCGTCGGCACGTCACATGGTACAGATACATCGAGCAGGACTGAAACAAGGACCCAGGGAGTAGTTAGAAATTAGAAAACAAGTAGGGTATTACACCCGTTTCATTTTATTTTCCATTATTTTGCAACACTAAAAACCTAATAATTCTCTATACGAGACTTTTGACTAATTAGCATTAGTCTATCCAAAAACAAACAGTTTTTTATTTGTGTGTCATCTTATACCATAAGCCTCCACATTGATGTTAAAATTTGAAAGCTCTCACTGAAATTAATTAGATTTCCATCAACGCTAATCATAATGGAAAACTTTCTAAGAAGAATGTACACCTCTGTAAGACGAACATAATTTAAAAAATGAAGCTGATTACGTACCAGGTCGATCTGGAACAAAATAAAAATTGTACTTAGATATTAATAATAAAATATTTTTGAATATCCCAATTTTGATGAATTTTACATTCTTTACCGAATTACTGAGACAGAAAAATGTCATAAAAAATAATTAATAATAATTAATTCATTGATGTATAATACTCAACGCATAACACCCTATAATCGGAAATTAAAATATTATGTCCCTTGAGATAACCAGTTCATGTTATTCCATCATTTATTTGAGCAGGAAAAATCGGCGAGGTTGCTGAGTAACCATAACTTCCATATAATGATGCATCACTGAGAATTGTATAGATATATTTCTCTAGCTCTAGATAGAATCACTCAGAAAAAAAAATTAAAATAGGTACGAGTAGAAAGTAGAACGAACATATTTTGCTATAGGTGGTTTAAATTATTAATAACATAAAGATATGATTTAAAATTCCGTTTGACAACTGACATTTAAGAATATAGCTTTAATAAAATTTTTGTATTCTATATTCAAATTATTCAAATTAAATTCATTTCTTGATTGATTAAAAGTATTTAGAGTATATTCTCTTGTAATATTTTAAGGTGGTAAATTTTTTGATTCGGATCACTTTAAGTCGAATTAATTTAAATAAACATTTAAACCTAGAATAAATATTTTCTTAAAAATATTAGAAAATCTGTCCTAGGAGTATTCCTGAGAATTTCAAAGACATTTTTCTTATACTGTAATAAGTATTAGCATAATATTTGGCAGCGTGTATTAGATTGGCCTACCACAAACTCGTAGAAATTGATTATAAACGCAGGGTAAACGCAAAATATAACCTTTTTGTAGCAAATCAGGCAAAATGTTATTCGACAAAAAGTGATTATATAATAATTATTTTTATAAATAAATATAGAAATTTTCATCCATCATAAAGTAAAATTTAATATTTAAATTTAACGATTTTGATTAATCTTTGCAATACTTACTATCTCCTACACAACATTTTTATCCATATAAATTAAAAAGTAAACAAAACATTTTTTAAATATATGGGGCCCAACACAATATTGTATACCCTGACTCGCCTAATGTCCCTGGTATAATCTATTATTTTTACGTAATTTACTTGAGATGGTAAACTATGAGGTTATTCTTATCTTAAATATTAATTTTTTATTATTTTAAATCATTATATTAATAATGCACCACTAGGAATATTCTTCAATTAATGTCCCCAGGAACTTATCGAATATCTCAAAAATATTTCTCTACCTCTAGAGGACAAATTATTTTTACAAAAAAAATGTAATTACTTCCATTAACTAGAATAAAATAATAATAGTAGCTCATAAATCATTTAACCATTTTGCACCAATCATTATTATTTATTTTAATAATGCACTACTATGAATATTCTCCATGGAAAATTCCCAAGAATATGGAATATTCCTGAAATATATTTTACCTCTAGAGAACAAATTCTTTTTACAAAAAAATGTTATTACCTCCATAAGCTGGAATAAAATAAAAATAGTAGTTAGGTATTAATTATAAAATATTTATGAATATGCAACATTGATACATTTTACTAATATTGTTTACTGAGACTGAAAAATTTCATAAAAAAGAATATTCTATGATACACAATAATTCTCTCTAAGAGACTTTTGATTAATTAGCCTATCCAAAAACAAAAAAATTTTTTTTTGAGTGTGATATTAGACTCTACCCCTCCACATTGTTGTTAAAGTTGAAAGCTCTCACTGAAATTATTGGACTTCCATAGTTCCATCTATGCTACTCATAATAAGACTAACATAATTCAAAAAAAATAACTGATTACGTACATCGTCGAACTGGAATAAAATACAAATTGTAATTAATTATTAATTATAAAATATTTTTGAATGTCACACATTTGATTAATTTTAAAAAGTTTGTTTACCGATTTACTGAGACAGAAAAATGTCATCAATGAGAATATTCAATGATGTAGAATGCCCAACGTATGACACTCTTTTTTTTTCCGGTTTTGAACCGACGACGCCGTGGGAACTGCTTTTGCATTGCTTCCGCGGCGCATGACACCCTATACTCGGCAATTAAACTGATACGATCCCCGGGATAACCAGCTCATTTCATACCACTTACTTGAGCAGGACAAATCTATGAGGTTACTGAGTCACTGTTATTCTCACTTAATACTGTTCTACTTGAAATATTCTCCAAGGAATGTGTCCGGAAATAAGAAATAGTTCTGAAATATATCTCCAACTTTCAAGGAAGACTTCAAAATCTAAGTAGTTCAAATTATTATTGTAGTTAAGAAAATATTTAAAATTTATACATTATACGGACAACTGACAGTGTATACCTTGTATTTGATTTAATTAATATTAAACAATTAAAAAACATTTTTGGAATTATAATGCGATGTTTTATGGTAAACATTCTGTTTTGTGATTCTGAACATTTACCATTACAAGTTTAACTAAACACATAACATG
The DNA here is from genome assembly GCF_001856785.1 of Myzus persicae. Lineage (NCBI taxonomy): Eukaryota > Metazoa > Arthropoda > Insecta > Hemiptera > Aphididae > Myzus > Myzus persicae. The sequence goes on along the minus strand of NW_019103097.1, from coordinate 62,705 downwards.
ATTGGATTTTTAGTTGTGTGGGATCATAGCCCACCTCCCTCCTCGCGCATAATGATATTCAAATAAAGAATCTTCCCCCTCTATTTTAATGGAATTCCACCTATTTTTCTCATAATGGAAAAATTAGCTAGAAGAATAAACACCACTTCTTACAAGACAAACATATTTTATCAAATAAAAGTGATTACTTACAGAACAATTCTGGAATAAAATAAAAAATAGTAGTTGCATAAGAATTATGAAATAATTTTGAATTTCCTGACTTTGATAAATATCACCTATAATTTTTATCAACCAGTATAATGTCATAAAAAATAATTTTAAAAAAGTGGGTAAGTGGACTTCACTCTGAAGTGCAATATGTCATGTGTTACAAATGGGTCACTGTATTGGATAGTGTTAAATTTGAATTCAATGATACAAAAACATTGAATACGAAAAACGATTCTAAAAGAAGATGGTCTGTCAGTCTATAATATCACTTAGCAATTTAGTATATTTGTTGATATTATTGCGATTAAAGTACCTACTTTATTTTACTATATATTTTATTAGTACTAAAGTAGAGTAAATTAATTTCTGCCAACAGAAATACATTTGAAAAGTCAAAGTGTGTATAAAATACAATAATATATACTTTAAAAGTTTCAAGTACCCACAAATAATATTTTAATTTTAATTATTTAATATGTAATTTTGTCCACATTTGAACATAAACTAAAAAGAAAAAAACTGTGATTATTTTTTTTTTTTAGATATTTTGGTTACAGAATAATGTAATTCCTTGGAACTTTCTTTTAAATTTTTGGGTTTTAGCTATAAGAGTTTAACATTTTTTAAATTTTTTACTTTAAAATTATTTGTTAATTTTGAATGATATGAATTTTGTCAAAATTTGAACTTGGAGAAAACTGAGGTTTAATTAATTCTACGGTTGATCCTGGCACAACATTTAATATGTTGCTGCTTTAGAATATAAAATATTTCTGATTCGGATCATTTAAAACGGTTAGATTCATTTAACATTAATATATAATATGAATAATATTGTCATAATAATATATTATTATTTTCTGACGATTTGGGACCTTGGGAGTTTTTAAGAAATTAAACGTCCATCAGACTCCTTAAAGGCAGTCAGTTGCTTAGTTATATGCTATCGTAGTCCTTCCCCACAAACATTGATGTTGAAAATTTTAGCCTTCCCTGAAATTGTAATGAATTTCTATCTATACTTTTCATAAAGGAAATCTTTACTAATAATATACACCACTATAATAATATAACAAACATTTTTAACAAAATAAAATGAATTACGTACTTAGATGATCTGGAATAAGGTAAAATTGGTATTTATTTTAGAACATTATTAAATATTCCTGTTTTGATAAATCTTTTTACAGAAAAAAGTTATAAAACATAATTAAATTAATTGAAAATTAATCTTGTCTGCGAGACCTAACCTTGATAGATGTGACAATTATGATTTCACCTCATTTGGCCAAGTACAAAATAGCAACCATTCATAAGCAAAAAAAAAGTTTTCATAAATGTTACTATTACCTTTATATTCTACAAACAATGGAAACTATTAATATGCCAAAAATAGCTTAAAATTCTACAGTGATTATTAAGATCTCTATTCCACGACCTCATTGAAATGTGTATTTCAGAAAAATCCATTCTTATTGCACATCTAGATCATTGCATTCCAAATTTCAAGTTCATACATTATGTAGTTTTTTAGAAGTTGGGATGAGTGATTGAGTGAGTGTTATTTGGCTTAATTATTATATGAATTAAAAAAAATTTCAGAATTATCCATGTTTTCCTGTTCTCCTGTTCTCCTGTAATATTTTAGGATATAAAATATTTGTGATTCTGGTCATTTTATAACTACAAGTGTCACTAAACATATGATTATTATTTGAAACAATGAATATTTACTATAAAATATTCGGTTTGGAAATAATTTCGGATATTTCCTAAGAAATATCCCTAAATGTTCGATTTGCCACTCCGAAAACCTAACCTAACCTATCGTGAGAGATTATAGCTTCTAAACCTGATTTTAAAAATATTTTTCAAAATTGAAATTTTAATGGATTTCTGTTTATACTTGTCATGAAGGAAAACTTTGTAAGAATAAAAAAAACATTATGTCACAAACATGTTTTACATAGCAAAACTGATTACTTACTAATATTATCTGGGGAAAAAAAGAATTGATATTAATTTAAAAATCTTTAGGAGGCCGAAAAACAAAACAAAAAAAATATAAGTGTGTACAAATTTTTATTTATTTGACGACAACATGCATAACTCGACCGTCACAGTACGACGAGACTGCTGCTAGTGTGAAATCGTTAAAAATATATTAGTCGACTATCGTCGAGTCGTTCCGCGTGCACATAAATATATATTATATCATACAAAAAGCGGGATATGTTCGGTGGTTGTAATAACCAGCTGGTGATAAGTACCTACGAGATGATACTGAACATTCTGCAGCTGTACATTATGGAAAAACTATAATTGTAAATATTTTTTTTTATTAATTGGTCCTACAATACATTTTACCGATACTTTTTACCGAGGTAGAAAATTTCCATAAAAAATAATTTAAAAAAACTAACTTTTTCACGTGGAACATTGTCCATGACAATTAATATATTATGTCCCTTGGGATACTCTGTTCTTATTGCTCCAATTACTTGAGCTTGAAAAACTATGAAGTTGTTTTCACTTCATGATTTGCATTTCAAGGCTTGGCAAATTAACTATGTTTTTCAACACTTTAAGTTAAGTTTAAGTTAATAATTACTTTTCTTTTTTTTAAACTTGTAAGAGTTACAAGTTAAGTGGAAAATAAAAGCAACTTAACTTAGTTAAAAATAAGTTACTTTTTCCATTAAAAATGAAAAATAATAGCTTTTTTAAAACTAACATATTATGTTATAGTAATTTAATGAAGGTCTTGCAGTTTTAAATACTTATGTACATTAATACTTTAATCAACGAGGAAATCCAACAAAATAATTATTTTTATGTTTCTGTATCTGTTAACCTAATATTTCACAATAATCTACTAAATTATAGTAACCTAATTAATTATTATAATATAATTAATACCCTATCTACATAAATATCATTATATCAAATATTATTCAATTTAGTTGTAATTTTATGAATAAACAAAAAATAATAATAGGTACCTATTAATGAGTATACAACTCCTTAAGGATAGTGTGTAAAAAGTTATATTTTTCTTTTCATAATGACGTGCTACCCCTATAACTTTTCTATTTATAATATGATCTGCATATATACAATATTATTATTATATTTAATATACTTTCAAATACTACTTAAATATTTATATTTAAAGTATTTATAATCAATTTAAGTTATATTGCACACATATTTTACTATACATACGGTTCATAAATTGATGGGCTAGTACGTGGTAGTCTATAAAAAAAACAGAATTGTGATAATTTCCATTAATTTTTTATTGTATTTACGTTCTATTATTTGTTGTTCGTATAAGTCGTCAAAATTTTACTATAAATATTCTAAAGAATCTCAAAAATGTCATCAGAGGCAAAACATTTTAATTGCATTTTAACGTTTTTTCGAAAACAACAAAGCGTATCTTTATGATATCGCTATACGTATACTTGTTTAAAAATAAAAAATTTAATTTCAATTTTGGAATATTCACGGAAATTTCTTAAAAAACTTCTGTATGTATTTCTTTGTAATATTTAAAAGGATTTCACTATTTTTGAATATTCACTTGAAATTCATAAGATTTTTCCAAAGGTATTTCATAAACATCTCCAAAAAAAGACTCTAATATTTTAATGAATTTCCATTTATGATCCTTGTAATGCAAATATTTCTTTAAATAAACACTATCAAAAGACAACCATAAATTTCAAAATAGAATTGATAACGTACTTCCAATAGCTGGAAAATAATATAAATTGTAGTCATTAATTATAACATATTTTTAAATTTCCTGATTTTGATAAATCATAATAATACTTTTTTTTGACACAGATAAATCTTTTCAAAAAGGATTTAGAAATAAAAAATAAACAAAGTATAGGTACACAAGTATATAATGTCTAACGCATGACACTTTGGAGTTTCTAATTTATATACTATGTCCCTTGTGATAAAATGTTTTTTGAAAGTTGTTTACTTTAGCTCAGTTAACAATACGTTTTTCTCGTAATCTCCATATTTAAGGCAAGGCCAATACAAAATTCTACTATTGGTTAAAAATCCATCTTTGGTGATATGTCATACTAATTTAAAAAAAATATCACATTTATCTACTCAATGACGACGAATACGGACACTATAAACTATTATTCAGCAATCAGTCTTTGAGGATGTGTACTTCAATATTAAGTATTTATAAACAATTATTTTTGTTAGAATTGTTCAATAAATTTCTTAACATAAGACGGTCCTAAGAAAAGATACAAATTTACAAAAAGTTAAAACTTAAAACTATAAAAATGCATTGTATATACGTTAGACGATTGACAGAAATGATAGTTAAATAACAGTTTATTCACGATAAATTCAAGGATACGGGAATATTCAATACACCTAGGTTTTTTCTATGAAATTAAGTATTTCTTAGGCATCCCCAAAAACAGACTTAATTTTAGTTGTGTGTGATCGAAGCCCACCTAGGTATTAAATATGTTAACTCTTATGAAATTTCAATTTATTTCTGTTTAAGCTTCTCATAATGGAAAACTAAGAATCAATACAACTTTAACAAGACAAATATCTTTTTAAAATAAAAAACTGACTACGTACATGTGTGGTCTGGAATAAAATGAAAATTGTTATTAATTATAAAATATTTTTAAGTATTCCTATTTTGATAAATTTTATCAATGCATTTTACAGAGGCCGAAAACAAAATTAAAAAAATCAATAATTTATGATGCCGAGCACATAACACTTCGGACTTAGTAATTCATAGATTATATTACTTGTGATAAAAAATTCTCTCAACATCGTTTAGTTTTTCTGGATAAACTATGAGGTTTTCTCACAGTCTAATATTGGAATCTTAATAAGCTAAATCTTATGCATAGCAAAAAATAACTAGCCAAATAATTTTTTGTTTTCAAATAGCATGATTAAAAAAAGACAAAAAAAATTCTTACTGCATTCTAACACCATTATCTTATTTTACGTAGAACATTGCTCTGGTTGATATTAAATATATGATATATACTCTACATAGTTACTTTCTTGAACTGTTAAGTAACAATATTAATTTTTAGTAGACACGTATTACTAACATACATACTTGAATGAAATAAGTCCAATTCATTTCCTATGGCTGTAAAATTAATTTACATTGTGAAAATTTTCAATTTTCATTTTTGATTTATCTGCATTTTACATATTATAGGTCTAGTCACTTGACAGGTCAAATATTCAATAGATTTTATATATCTTTCATCAGGTGAAACATTTTTATTAAATCTCATCACTCATCAGTTATTTAAAAACTAAAAAGCATATCTTATATATTTCGCTGTACTTCAACGATGCACCATCCAATAACCAAAGAGAAATAAAAAAAATAAAAACAAAGGAAGTTCTGATGTCACAAGTTAAATTCGAAATACAATTGCTAATTTAATATTTATGTTAAGGCTCTTGAAAACAATCACTTTTAACGGGTTTGACTAAGGCAATAATCGTTATACCCATCGTGATTGACGTGTGAATCCGTGTAATGACTGATCATTACTGTGCTTGAGTTCCCAAATTTAAAATTTAAAACATAAGATAAACTACAGCCAAGATGTTTAGAAATCAGTCTAGCAAAGTCTATACCACTCTCTTTCAAAAAGAAAATGGATTTTCAATTTGTTTTATTATTTAATGAGTATGAAAATAAATAAATGTCCTCTTTTCTTGTTTAAAAGTAACTATGATAACTTGTATAAATAAAATTAATATAAAACAATTCTTACATAACTCAGACTCAAATGGGAAAATTTCAAATATTTTTTCAGTAATAAAATTGAACTTCTGGAGGTATATTTTATGTACGTAGACTAAAGAATCACCCACTTTCAACAGATTTAACATTTTAATAACATGATATTATGTAATAATATACACAATTTAATTTTAATAATATTTTTATTCTATAGATGAGCACTTTATACGGTTTTTTTAAATCACCTTCTTGTCTTGGTTATTTTTCGAAAAACTATAATTCAATTTTTGTTTGAAATATATTTTTTTTCATTTGATTTTTTAAACTAAACATACGACAAAAATTAATAATACTTGAATATTTAAGATAAATTCTTGGATTTTTGAGTATTCTCAGTTAATATCCAAAAAATAAGCAACTTTTAAATCGTGCTGGTCTATAACCAGCTAATGGATTTCCACCTAAACTTCTCATTGTATAATTTATTTAAAAAACAAAAATCATTAGACTAAAACCTTTTACAAAACAAAGCTAATTACTTACTTGAACCTCTTTCTAGAATAAAATTTTAATTTTAATTTTATTCTTCAATTAGTTATAAAATATTTTTGGTATTTATTTTTTTATTTTTTTTTAATATAAGGATCATGTACAACTACAAGATTAACTAAACATATGTTTATTTAAATAAAACCTGGACTTTTGAATATGTTCGGGAATTTCATATTCATCGTTGCCCGTTAATCAGCATTTCATTAGCTTCTCCAAAAAAAGATAGCTTTTAGTTATAAATTGTAATGGCTATATTCACAAAGATTAATGGAAAACTTCATAAGAATAATGCCACTATATGAAAATTATATTTTACAAAAGAAAACTGATTACGTACCGCACTCATCTGGAATAATATATACATTTTAGTTTGGTATTAATTATGAAATATTTTCAACTTTGCCAGTTTTGATAATTTTTTCCGATACTTTTTATTCACTCAGAACAATTTTATCAAAATGTGTTCAAAAATAAACTAAAAAATACAAAACTATTGTTTTGTCTCGGTACCTGGTTAACTTTTCCACGGTTACTAGTTGCTACTCGACTTTTGGGGGCTGGATTTTTTCCTATTATTTATTTAAATAACTAGTAGATAATAATGAACTGTAGTACAATGTTGCTGTATAATATTTGTGAATTAAATTATTACTAGAGAGCAACTTAATATAATATGTTATTGATATTACAATACAAATAGTACAAATAATTAATCAAAACATTGTCGAAACTTTCAGAAATAATTAGAGTTATATGTGTAGCAAATAGTACACAACTATATAATAAAAATGTATTATAATATATTAAGATGTTATTATTAATGATCACCATTTAATTATAATACAGACACTCGTTCGAAGTGTTAATATTCTACAATTTATTAAAATAATAAAATAAAAAATTCATTATTAGGATTTGAATTTTTGAAATTTTGTAGAATCATTGTAGTGTGGTATAAGGTTTTGGTGAAAACAAAGATTATTAAATTGTCTAACAGACCACTACTAGTCCTCTAGGAGTGCTGCGCGCATGATAAGCATACCAAAAATCTGCTGATGGGAAGGTTTCGTGATAGTCCACTCTGGATTCACAGTATCTGTGAAAGGCAGCATTTGTTAAAATGACGGTTGAATAACGTGAGTTACTACGTATGTGATCGAAGATCCCGAATTAGTAAACAGTCTGAGCACTACTCGGAAATGTGGGCAATCGAAGTGGAGTCCACGAGTAAAATAAACAAATGGCTACGATCCGGACACTCAGACATAATATTCTATGAACGTCAATAACGCAATAAAATGCGATAGTATTTACACCTCGTGTTTTGGGAATTTGGACCCGCACGATCTTCACGAATGAGCAATATGTAAGCCAATCACTTCACATCACCCTCAATGGAGATGATAAAAGGCGTCGGCGAGGAAATAAATGTGATGCAGTCAAAACAATACACCAGCATCGAAACAAACGCTTACCCTAAACTTTGTGTCGTGACATGGCACCCCGAAATAACAATACGACTTTGAAACATGTGGTAACTGAATGGCGATTAAACAATGAGAAATTACAACTTCAGATTTTTGACATGATCGCTGAGAGTTCTAAAGACATATTTACTCTTTTAAAAGAAAACAATTAAATTGACTAAATAAGTAACGAGAAATTCTGTAAATATCCAAAAAACAACCGCCAAAAACATTTTGTGGTGTAAAAGATAATAAACAATTAATGATTAACTCAAAACTGGAAAAGGCGAGTTCAATGATCAACGACCGTCAACCAATGCTGACAGTCAACGAACACCAGTTTCCACGAATTAAAAAGTATTAAAGGAGCAACAAGTTGAGTATCACAAACACAAACTTATAACTAAAATAAAGGTTGAGACGGCAATTCGTGAATACACCCTGAAACTGACTCTTGTGTCGTCGATGGTAAGTTATTCGAACGATAACATCTTGTAGGTACGTCATAATGTTACGAACATTGAAATAAACGTGACCATAATAACAGTTAGTTTAGTGACCTGACCGAGCGAGATGAACAATGAACATGCCATAGACCATAGTTTACGGCACCCAATTGATAATACGGAAAGGGATCGTGTTGGCAAAATATTTCTTGACAGAATCAAACAAAAGAAATGTTCAAATCATACTAAAATTACAAAATAAAATTAAAAACTTACTTATAAATTCTAGAATAAAATAAAGATTGTTTTTAATTTTTAATTATTTTTAAATTTCCCAATTCTAATAAATCTTACAGATACTTTTTCCCATAGTAGAAAATGTCATTCAAAAATAAAAATAATTAACAATATTAAAATATATAATGTCCAACACAAGACACTTTGAGATTGACAATTAATATATTAGATCCCCCGGGATAGCTTGTTTTTGTTTAACCATTTACTTGATCTTGATAATCTATGAAGTAATTCTCACTTTATAATACAACACTAAAAATGTTTTATATATTTAATCCAATACAAACAATAACAATTTTAACAATATTCTAACATCATATTCTCATTTTACGGTCAAGTATCAACTATGCTCTGTCTGCCATTGAATATATTATATAGACACTAGGTACATAGTTATTATTAAAGTATTTATTAACAATTTACAATTTTAATACATACTAAAATATAATATACGTACCAAACAACGCTACTGCCAATTTTTGTGGCTTATCTGTAAAAATACAACATTGTAATGACTTCCAATTGTGTTTGTGAATCTACATTCTGCCTCAAATAGGTCTGTAACACTTTTGGAACTGTTTGAATTCAGAACGGGTTTGCCGCCAGCACGGACGCTCCAAGTTCGTTCTAACGTGGAAGCTCCAAGCGACGTTCTCCCCCTCCGCGAGCCTGTGCCGCCGGTGCGCTGGCCGGCGAGCTTAGCCATCAGCCGTCGTGACCACCGTCTTTTGTCTTTTACCAGCGGTGGAACGGAGCGCAACGTTCGTGCTCTTGTTCGCCGTGAAATCATGGTGTGATCACGAAACTTGTGTTTTTGTCATTTCTGTGATCAGCCGACTATCCAGTTTGTCAAAATACCTACTCATCAACTATTGTGCGGGCCATCAGGTTTTGGTTTCCGTGGTGGTGTTCCGGGAAGTGCCGCCGACTTGCGTGGTATATACTCGCGGTATCCGCTCGTCAAGCAGCCGCAGTGGGTTCTTTTCACCGCCCGCAGTCCGCGAGAAGCAAGAAGACGCCTGTCCGCTGTCACCGTTCCAGCGAGGTACCACTACTATTTGCTATTGCCGCAGTCGCCATTTTGGTCATTTATTTTATATTAAGTTCCCCACTTAGTCAGTGGGCTGGTTTTTGTGTTATTTATTGTGTACTATAATTTATCTGGGCTCCCACTATATCTGTTTGTGTACCAAATATATAGTGTTTCCGACAACTGAAAATTTGTTTATTTGGCTTATATTGAGTAACCCGACTCCATTCCAGTCCTCAACACATTTAAGCGAGTTGTTTCCGACAACCACCAGATTTGTAGGATCTGTAACGGCGCAACAGGAACATTCTATAGATTCTAAATTTTTTTCTTCAGGTAACATTTTTTTATTGAATATCCACATTTGTTAGGTTAACTTTCATATAACATACTCGCTTAGTATTAATAGGTACCAAAGACAATTCGTATTTAATTAAAATGGGTATAGATAATCCTGCAAGATGATGTCCCTGACTAATTTTATGTCAAAAAATTTACTATTATTTAAAGTATACTTTTAAATATTTATTCTACGTTTTTGCAATTATTTTTTCCAATTCTAACCCAATACAATCCAAAAGTATTCATTTCTGCGGTGACACATAGAAATTTAAAATGTACAGATGCCTGTCGTCTGTCACCGCCGGGCCCTTTTGTCGCGACCAGCGTCACACATCACAGGGTAGCCTCTAATGTGAATTCTTAAAATTGTATAAAAATACCCGTTTCGTTGACACTGATCTTTCCCACTACTCAAGACTACATCAGCGATCACCGTGCCGCCTGACCTGCCGATTTTTGTTCATCGTTACTTTTTGTCCTGACCGCTGACCAGTAGTCACGCACTCACGCCTGCCGAACATCACGTCTCTAGGACTTAATCGTCCACGACCACTCACCAACAACCTCGTGATCAAAAAAGAAGACCAACGAACACCGTCGTTCATTTAGATTCTTTTCGCCACCATGATTGTCCTAATGAAATCGACAAGCTATTAATTGTACATTTTCAAAAACTTCATACGTGGCTTGGTGGGCTGCCTTTTCAAAGTGAACGTGTAATTTTTTCAACATGCACTGACTTCTTGTATATTCTATACATAAGTCTTGTTTTTTATATGTATCTTTTGATTTTTTAAATAAAAACCAAAAAACCAAAAGCAAACAATAACCATTTTTATATCCACGAATAGTACATGGTTGTATTTGGGTTCGTAATTAAATGTTACAACAAAAAAATCAATACAACCATGCTTAATCATATATTTTAGGTTGAAATCACCTGTAATACATACACAATTATTGTCTTCGGGAATATATATGAATGGTTGTCCTAACTCAAAATCATCTTGAATTTTCATTAAATTCAACTGTAAAAAAACGTTTCCCGGTGCCTCAGGCAATTTGGGAAGTATTTTTCGTCGCCCATCATACATAGCTTTACGAACTGTTTTTAAATCTTAATGAACAATTATTGAAGATTGTTCTTAATTATTTAAAAGTTCGTTTCTGATCAACTTTAAAGGTTGAATTGACAGTGACTTTTCAGCAGGTCTTTACAATTTTCTCGTAATACTTGCCTTTCTAATTTACTAGGTGAATTTCCTACATGATTATGTTCTCCGCTTGATTTAATAACAATATTTTTGTCTGGCCCAGAATAAATCATAGCTGTACAATTATTTTTCGTGCATCGCCACTTTAATAATTCGCCTTTTTTTATAAATCCAATAAATCTGTACTTAAAAGCTACAACATTGGCTAATTCATTTTCTCTCTCTGATAGAATAACTTTTATTTCACTATTTTTCATCGCGTCCAACGTATATAAAAACAATTTATCAAAAATAAAACGTTGTAATGTATAACGACGGACAACGACTAACTACTAACGCCTGATAGTATAGAGTCTAAGTTACTTACATTTTGGCTAACAATACAAAAGCCCACTTATATTGTTTAAACAACAAATAATATCCAATCTTACAGTCGTACAGATAATCGTAATTGGCGTAATTACCGATGCATGAGTGTTCCTATTTTGATTTTACGATTATGTCGTTCCTAATATCCTATACACGACTCGTATATTATTATTTATCGCTTAGACTCCCGGCGTCTTTTTAAGAGATGGTAAACCACGAATGAAAATAATCTCCAAGTAATCTACTGTTAAATACCTCCCATACGACTTGTAAAGCACAAAAATTGACGAATATTCCCACCGGCTTTATGCAGGTATACGAATATTTCAAAAGACGCGTGTAGCCTGGTTGTAGTCGGACAGAAAAATTGGCAACGTTGAATTCATTTGACTGGGCTCAATCGGGTTGTTAAAAAATATGGACTGTGCTCAATCGAGTTTTTCCAAAAAAGTTACCGTGCTCAATTGCGTTTCACCGGGATGTAATAATGGACCCTCTGTGGGCAAGGCGAACTCACACACAACGTTTCAAGACGTCAGTCGGTATCGCAATGCATTCATTTCCCCAATGTTCCTCCCTTTGTTTCTCTTCCCTTGTTTTCCTTATGGCAGTCGCAAGTCCCACTCTGCTGTGACAAATTATGATTTTTTCATTGCACAAATATATCCGGTAACCCAGCGAGGAAGATCATTGTTATGTGGTGCGCCGCTTCCCATGGGCCGCGATACCATTATTATCTTCCCCATTATTATATTCAAAATTTCAAACACACACAATATGTCTTGCGACAGGTCCTTTTAATTATCAATTCTGATTTCCCTTCATGGTTTTGCCAGACCATCATTATTATTATTATTATATCAAAAATTACACTATGCAATGTGCAAATTAATGTATTATTTTACTGCAATAACTTATCATTCTGGCCAGGTTATTTCTTATATTATCCACATGTGTGAACACAAATTATTATTTATTGCATTGCCAAAATTATTATTCTTAAAATTACAGTAACTATTATATTATTCTCATCTTATTTAACATATTTGCATCAATTGCGCCATGTAAAATATAAAAATTTACTTTGTATATCTGTAAATCTGTATTCTTTGCCCTAAAGGGCGTAATTATGTATTGTTAATCTTCCTTTACAATAAATTATTATTATTATTAAAGACAAATATCTTGTACCTAGGTGACCAGGAAAATAATAAACATTGTTATAAATTATAAAATATTTTTGAGTTTCAAATTGTAGGAAAAATTTACTGATACTTTCTTTACATGACATTCCCAACTTGCTAATTAATATATTTTGTCACCTGGGATAACCTGTTCTCTTGTCAAATTACTTGAGCCGGAAAAAATATTTCTTAGGTTTTTTCGTAATTTCGCGCAATGCATTATTGTTTTGATATAACCCATTGTGGTTGAATTAAAGCTACAGCCAATCCCAGCACATCATTTTCTGGATCGCTGATTTAATCTGTCAATAACTTAAGCCTAAGCTATCTCTACTTACCAAATTATTTTTTCGTATTTAATTATCATGTTCTCTAAATAAACATCAAATATTCTATATCCTAAGCCTAACACCATATTTTTGTTTTACTTATATTCATGCTCTGTTTGACATTGAATATAATATAATATAGACACTACATATTCATTATTTAAGTACATATAATCAATTTTATTTTTAATACACACTAATTAATAATTATTCATACCTCCATTATCATATCTGTGGAATATCCTCGTAAAAGCTGCAAAAACCAACTACATTACACACAATTTCCGATTTTTTGTTGTTACAGGTATTGTGCATCATTATTGGTCACTTTGTAGGTTAAATATTCTATACATTAGCATATTTTATGTATGCGAATGTATGTATGCTTAGTTAGTAATCACATATAACATCGTTTATAATTTTTTTTTTTTAAAGTTATGGATAATCCTGTAATTTCAAATTTTAACAACATTGAAATTAACTTGATTTTTCATTTAGTAACGTACTTATTTTGCTGTAATTCATATTCGAAGAACTGCAGATACTTTAAATTTCCGTTACAAGTTTATTTTATCATTTTCTATACCTGATAAACTGTTCAAATGATTTTCGCACCTTATGAGCTTTGTATAAACATTTTCAACTTTCAATTTTTGTTTGTTTTTTTTTTTATAAATGTCAATAAAAGAATATTCGTATAACCATAGTCGTTTAAAATTTAATACAAGAATAATAGTATATTTTTACTATAGCAGTCATTAAATTGAAAATTTATAAATTAGTTTGTAGTTAAGAATGTATAAAACATCAACTTTTAGAGCAAATGATTGATAATGTAAAATAAGATTCCATCTAAGTATTTAATTCTATAACTAAAAAATATATATTTGCAGTTTTTTTATAGTTATATAAAGCAGAAATTACATATTAAATAACATAGAATAACGATTTTAGTTATATTGTTGTAATTTAAAAGAGTTATTCGTGGGCACTTGTAACTTAGAGATATATTATTATATATAAAACACACAATTACAATCTGATTTTTTTTCAACGAATTTAACCTACTATTATTAGACTCATGATTATTGTAATATAGTGAAATATAATAAAAATATACCTGGATATCTTCGCCCAGAATTGCTTTCTTACATAATGATTTTGTATCATTGAATTCAAATAACACATCGATTACAATGAAACAATCAACACCTATAATAATGTACAGCAGTATGCTACCCACTCAAACGATTTTTAAACATCAGCATAATTTTATTGATTTATTCCAGCACTAAACAATCAATGACTTTATATTTTTTGTGAGCCACACGTTAAAATTTGGAACTTAGAAATTTGTTTTCGAGGTGCACGTCCTTGGGTAGGTATTTTGACCCTATTTGAGAACCACGAGTTATATATACTTGGATGTATTGCTTTATATTATGTGGATTATTTTACTGAAGTTTATTATTCTGCAACGAATAATTGACTTGGCTGATACATAAATTGTATTCATAAATATAAACAATTTTTAAGTTGAAGATGTGAGTAACACGCGCTACTCTATTGTAGGTTTTGTGTGAGTTACAATGCGATAGATGTGTTAAAACCCATTAGTTCCCAAGGTCAGAAAAAAAAAATTTTATACTTTCACTGAATTTTATTAGTTTAATATAACAATTTTTAAAATGAAAAACATTTTTAGTTTTTTTACAATAAAATGTTGCGTACATGCAACATTGGAATTACCAATGTATATTATTTTGAGTGAAATTGTTCAAAGCAGTTTTCGTGAAGATGCACTTGACACTTGACACACAGGTATATAGTGTTGTTTTTACACTGTCTACATCGTCTTCTCGCTTTATTTTTATCTTTTACTATCACGTGACCGACATTGTAAACTCGAATTTTCACGGGTAATGCGCTTTTAGATGGTCGTCTATAATTTGGATTAGAAGGTAAATTTATTTGGTTACTTGACCTTGCAATATCTTGGCCTTGAATATTATCTTCCATCACTGGTTCATTAATTTTCATAAGAGAAACTGCTACGTAGGATTTGAATTCTAATTGTGACATTTTTGATTTGTTTGCTAAACTGTATATTTTCCAGGAATTTACCGTAACACTGTCGATCATATTCACAAAGAGATGCCACCACCACTTTTTTCCTTTTACATTGATTCCATAGTTACATATTCCGTTGTCATGCAAATGAACACCTCTCATATGTTGATTATAATCAGCTATCACTTTTGGTTGAGGAATTGAAACGGTCTTTTTTCTTTTCTGTTGTACCTGTTTGCACTTACGAGAGGTTCAATTGTACATTATAGAACCACATCTGTTCCTACTTATACTCTTTCTAACCAATTCAATTCCTTTATCTTCATCTTTAGATCAATAAACTTTTGTAGCAGGTAATATATGATACCCCGAAAAAATAAGTATACCAAAAAATCGCTTAATTGTAAATGAATGACAATTTTTATCATTAGCATATTTTTTTGTATAAACAATTATTTTTCCTAAACATCATCACTAAAAAATAATGAAAAAACTTCAATAGGCGTTTTATCATCAATTATATTTTCAATATCTTCTAAATTTTTTTTTCTTCATTTTGTGGTTCTGTTTTTATGTTGGAACCTTTTTTTTCCATTTTGGAAGAGCTGTATTTGACTTATTTATAGTTCTTTTACTTGAATTTGCTTTTTTTGAAGTTGACGGTACTGATTGACTGCTAAAGTCTTCAGATATGTCAGGTAAACTCGCATGTATTTCATAAGTTCCGGCGATTTCTGGTTAATTTACATTCTCATATATTTCGTTCTCAAGTTTTTCTTCGTCTGTAACTTCGTCAACAGGCGGTGGAATGTACACGGCAACAACGGTATCAGTCTGCCATAAATCTTCATCTTCGTTTAATATGGCCAATAAATCAGCAGTTGACAGAGGTCTTTCGTTTTCCCAAGACATAGCAATTACGATAGAAATTATTTTAGGAAAAAAATGTGTGAACAAAATTGTGTTATACACGTCTAATTAGTTATTTCAATTCAATATTTTTTTAGACTGTACTTTACAAATCAATATTGATCATTTATAATTTATTCATACAAGTATACAACAATTCACTATGAATAATCGCATGAAACTAATATAATTTTACTACACGTGTGTTAGAAATAACGGCGAGCGACACATTGACGACTAGTTACCCTAGGATCACATTGTTGCATAGACGCAACAATAATAAAAACGGCTAGTTACGTAAAAACTATAAATAAAGAGTCGAATATGATATTATCTCTACTTTACTAATGAGTAATGACCTTGTAAACATAAATTGATAATTTGGAAAATCCCATTGTATTTTGAGTCAAGAAAATAAATCGATGAAAATATAGTATAGGAAATTCAAAATTTCGTCTAAGTTCATAATTCATAAATATGTAAAAATTAAATCATTTAACTATAATGAATTAAATCATAATAAATGTAATTATTGTTCTGTTAAGAATAAGTTTTAATAGTTAAAATATAATTTGGTACAATTACATAATAATAAAAAAATAATTTTTGAAATGTTTCGTTTACGCAGCGTTGGGAACTAATGGGTTTTTGAATTCAAAGGTATAAAACCACTGTGTACGTAGATCGATTCCGAGCAAAGACGGTCTAACAATATATTTGTGATAAATTCCTGGACTTTTGAATATTTCTGAGATTTTTTTAAGAAACTTTTCTATGTATTTCATAAGCATCATTAATTTTGAAAATAATAACTACTAAAATTGTTCATGATTTTTATGATAAAAAAATATTAAACATTAAACACCACGATATGAAAAACATATTTTACAACATAAAATTGATTACATACCTTCATTTTTAGCTATATGAAAATATAATATTAGCTATGAAATATTTCAAAAATATCCTGATTTTGATTAATCTTACCAATACATTTTATCGAGATGGCAAAATCGTATCATTAGGAATTAAAAATGAACAATAAAAAATTATGAACCACACAATGCTATGATACCCTAGATCTCTCCTGTATGTCCCTGCAATAACCTGCTCATTTTTCGTAATTTACTTGTTCTTTAAAAACTAAGAAGTTATTCTTATTGTATGATGTGTTACTTAAAATATTATTCTTTGAATGTTCCCAAGAATATAGAATATTACTGAAGTATTTCTCTACCTATAGGCGAAGTACCGTCCGAACAAAAAATGTGTGTCATTCAATAGTACAAAAAGATCTATAATAATATTGAGCAGCTTACATAATTATTAAAGCAAAGAGATTAATTAAAATCCTATATTTTAGCTGAGAAAGTTGTGAAACATGAATGCGATTTAAACTAATGAAATACGAATTCAATTCGCTTTCAAAAGAATAAGTTCTTATTCTTCTGTAATATTTTAGGGAATAATATATTTGTGATTCGGATCATTTACTTCTATAAGTTAAAATAAAAATTAAAACATATGAACATTATTTAAAAATAAAAAATATTTCCGACAAATTCGTAAACCTGGGTGTATTCCAGGGAAATCCCCAAGAAACTTCCATAAGTGTTCCATTAGCCTCTCCAAATACAGATTTTCCTGGGGATCATACCCTCCCCCATCACTCACATTACTTCGGTATTTCTAATTTTAGCCCCACTTTAAATTGTAATACATTTCCGCTTATACATTTCATAATGAAAAACTTTGTACGAAGAAGTACTATATGACAAATAACTTTTAATAAAATTGATTACGTACAAATTCTAACTGGAAAAAGTAAAAATTGTTATAAATTATAAATTATTTTTAAATTTCAAATTTCGATAAATGTTACTAATACTTTTTACTGAGACAGAATACAATTAGCATAAATAAAGGAATTAAAAAAAAACCCGAATAAAGTATTAAAATATACTATCAACAACACATAACACTCTATCCTCGGCAATATTAATATCTTATATTGCCTAGCTGTCCTGTTCTTGTAACTTCATTTACTTGAGCTGAAAAAACTATGAAGATATCTCTCACTTAATACCGGATCAATAGGAATATTTTTCAAAGAATGATCTTGTGAACAATGAACATTCCAGAAATATTAATAATGCTCTCTTAGAAGTTCAGTCAAACAAAAGTTAATCATAAGAAATGAGTAGATGGACATTTTATATTAGTACAAATTTTAAAATCTCTTTATTTTAAATGTGTAACTTGAATTAGATTATATCGGATATGATACAAATTGAATATGTTTTTGGAATGTTCTAAAAGTATTCTTATTTTCCAGTCATATTTTAGCATTTTTTTGAGGAGCATACCCTCCCCCATCTCACACATTACTTTGATATTTCTAATTTTAGCCTCACTTTAAATTGTAATACATTTCCGCTTATACATTTCATAATGAAAATCTTTGTACGAAGAAATACTATATGACAAATAACTGTTAATAAAATTGATTACGTACCAGCCGAAACTGGAAAAAGTAAAAATTGTTATAAATTATCAATTATCTATATGTTTTTGGAATGTTTCAAAAGTATTCTTATTCTCTAGTCATATTTTAAAAAATTTTAAATTAGTGATTTAGATCATTTACAACTACATGCTTACTGATATTTCTCGCTGATTTTTCTAATTATTCCCTGGCATTTTCTCAGAAATTGCTCAAAATATTCCTTTCACCAGTTTCACCCCTACCCCGCACAAAAAAAAGTAATAAAGAAACCATCTGCGCACATTGATATTGTTGTTAGGTCATCAGAAACTTCAATGCATTTCCAATTAGCTTCTAATGATGGATAATTTTGCTAGAACAAAGATTATAAGACAAAGAAAAATGTTTACTTACCAGTATCATCTAAATAAAAAATGTTGTTATTAAAAATAAAATATTTTTAAATTTCTCGATTTAATTAAATCATATTAATACTATTTATTGACACAGAACATAGCAATTAATAACATTAAAAAAAAACAAACAAATATTTTTGCTATTGTACTGATATCCTCACACACTCAAAACGGTCCTTGTCAGAACCAATAAGAATCCATAACAATCACAAGCTAATAATTATTCGTCTACACGCAATAGCGACCTAAGCACCAGACGTCACCAGAATCAGTCAACCAGAAGAAACGAATCAGCAACACAGGGATTCGAACAACCAGTCACTCGTATAAGTTGTGTTGAAAACTCTTGAGTCTTGTTATACGGCGATCGACTGCCCTACTCCTTCACGGAGCACCGTGTATAGGGTTTCATTGTTTCATACAATGATCAACCATGCTCCGTCTGACATTTAATATATAACATAGACAGTGGCGGCGCCAGGAATTTTATCTTAGAGAGGCCCATTGTTGGCATTTGAAAATTTGTTAGTACCAAAAAAAGTCCCAATCCTTGGTCTTTTTCCATTCAGAGGCTCAGTAAAGGGTAGGGGGCTCACACACTATTTATTGTAAAGATTGTTTACATATATTAAGTTTTCACATAATTATTGGTTTTCATGTTTTCATGTATAGGTATATTATTTAATATTTACACACTTAAACATTAGATATCATTTTCAACAAACTTACATTAAAAATGTGTACTTTATTATAATATGGGTAATACACAAATTACATTTGTTTTTGAATTGATACATTTATATTTAAATTAAAAAAATTACACAATTTTTATTTGCCTTGCAACTTACTAAATATTACAAAATCTAGTTACAAGCAAACATGGTAAATAGCCAAAAACATAACTTTTTTTTTTTTTTGTGTAGTATCGAGAACCAGAGGGGGGACCGCGTTAGCATTACTTCCCCTCAACCAAAAACATAACTATATTAAATGGTATGCAATAATTGGTACCTACTAATTGTTATTAATGATGAATATAAAATGTATTAACACATTTAAACACTAGGTATATAATAATTATAATTTTGATTAAATAGTAATATACATAAATTTTATGATAAATTAAAAACTATAAAATTAACTCAGAATCATTAGCTTGTTTTTTATTTATTACTGATGTAAAAAAGTCATTTATTTTTCGTTTGGACATCATTAAGTTAAAAATTATAAAACGTTTAAGATATCCTTTACGAGTACGTAAGTATAAAGATGATCTTCGGTGTTGAGCTACACGTCTTTTAAATTGTATTATCATTGGGTTTACCCGTTTTTCATATTTGACATGGTACAAATAACATTAAACCGATTAAACAATATTATACACTGTAAAATGTAAAATGTAAAGCGTAGACAAAAATAATAATACTCATTGTCAATAAATCGTTGACATTATGTCACAGACAGGCACTGCTCGCAGATACATTATATAGCCGTGTAGACGGGCATCGTACGGTGTTATTAATACTTATAATAATTTATAACCACAATTATTCAATATTTCGATTTAACGACATAATTTTGTGAATTATGAGGATCATGATTAAAATTATTCATAATTCAAAAACTTATTCATATTTTAATCGGTCAAAAAAAAAATGTTGCCATATAGTTTTAGAGAAATATAGAATTTCAATTTAATAATCTGTTTTTTTAAAGAATTTTTTTCCCTTGTGGTTAGGCGGTTATGACGGGCCAAAGTGTGGCCAAGACAAATTTAGGGGTCTGTGGCCCACTCAGCCCCCCCTGGCGCCTCCACTGCATAGGTACTACAAAGTTATAATTAAAAGTATTTATAATCAATTTTAAGTTTTAAAACATTCTTATAATTATACATACCGATTATAAAGTCAAGGAATTCAATTGCTAGTTCTATAAAAATAAATAATATTGTGACAATTTCCAATTTTTTTATACTTAAATACATTATACATCATATATGATATATGTCAGACGTCAGTTACTCTTTAAATTAAAAACACTTTATTTGAATCTCCACATCCATTTATATCCCACAGAGCTGACCTTACTCTTGATGCTATACTTATAGTTTATAAGTAATCATTTGAAATAAAATTTAAATTAAAAAAAAATAAGTGTTTCAGTAATTCATCAACAAACTAAACATATTTTGTTTTCAACGTTGTCAGGTAACTCGTTTTAATGGAATTTACTACTAATAATTTTTTTTGTAACCATAAATAATTTAGCGAATTAATTAATGTATTATAATAACTATTATAATTTATTATAACTATAATAATTGTTTTAATTATTACCATTTATCTAAGACAAAGAGAAAAATAAAAAAAAAAATAGAAGAAAGTAGGAAGTAGTTTAAGTGTAAGTTCTTTTTCCGTCTCCTTTAGCACCTTTAGCATTATAGTAATCTGACGACTACAGGTGTCGTTTAAATTAAAAGGATGAGGTGTATTTTAAATGATGATTTGTGGTATAATTTATTGTAATATTTAATTAAACACATGGAATTTAAACTGACAAACTATTATTCTGTATCGGATTATTTGTCTCAGAGAATTATTCTAAGTGTTCAGAAAATATCGGCTCGACTCAAATACTTTCTAAGCCCAAATAATTCACTGATCGAAATTATTCTAAGTCTAAAATAATATCTCAAAAGACTGACTGGCGTGAAGGTGCTCTGGCTCATCTGGTAAAATCACATCTGAATAAGAGCTTTTCAGGGCTTTCCTATATAGGTCTACTCTCTACTTCTCCTAGCCTTCTCGATACGAGTATCGTTTCCAAGGATGTTGAGTGCGTATCCTGGATGGTGTAATATGGTGGGCCGAATATCTACTACGTGGTTATCCAAGATTACTATTACAAGTGCATCAACGAATGTATTAATAATTGTATGCTTTATTTTGTATTATTATTTTATAGTCTTCTTGTGTTAGTGGGTTTTTATATGTTCCCATTATAAGATTTTCTCGAAACGATAAACTCAACTCTTTATATTAACCCTTTTCTAACTTTGTTATTCAACACACCTCTTCCCTCGTAAATGTTTATTACCTGTACTTAGTCTATAATTTTCCACCCATACGGTTGCACAGGCCACAGGGATGCCATGTTAATTATATTCTAACAAGGTTTAACGCTGGACGCCAGTCCGTAGCAGAATCATAAATAAATCAATCATCCATGTTGAGAGTAGATTCTGGAAGCAAATGGAATTTCGTTGGTACTTTCAGAATGTTAAAGAAAAATCATAGAAACACTGTTAGATTCATTAAGTAGATTCTGCTTGGTATAAATAGACTAATAATGGGGTTACCATAACTTAGAAAAAATATTCATGTCAAACGATGTTGATCATAAAATGTTGTGAACAATTAATAATTTTAAATTGTATTCTAAAAAAATATTAAAATATTATCATATGTAATATATTTATACTCAGTTATTTAATTATTTTAATAATTCATCATTTTATGATATAAAGATTATTCCTTGCATGTTGTACTCTTTATATGAATCAAGTTATTAAATAGTTGATTCTTTTTAAGTTTTTACTTTGTTTTATACTTATACTAGTTTTCAATAAATTTGTTCTCAAACACAGTCTCGAAGATACCGTACACTACTGCCCTCCCGTTCATCACACAGTTATCATTATCTTGTAGTATAAATATTATTATCCTTTTCTTAATTATATAATTATCATTTTTTATGCGGTTATCGGCTATTACAATTTTGGGGTTTCGGATTTCTGTCACAGAACAAGGCCCCCATGGCTCGCCGGTCAGTCAATGAACACGAGAAGAGAAAATCACTGATAACCAGCATATAGAAAGCCGTAAAACCGACTCTCAAAGTCTCAACCACCACTCTTTTACTGAATCTGTAGCAAAACCCACCCGGGCAGATTTGCGCATTTCTGGTAAAAAACCTCCAGTACAGAATCTATCGGACGGTATTTATGTCGGTCAATAGTGCAATAGTCAGATTATTCCGACATTACACTGATCATATTATATCTGACGCAGTTCACGGTTAGATTAGGATTGCGCCGACTATCATACCATTCGGTAGATTCTATATCCCTGTCATGCTAACTTTTATACCTATCGTTGTGGAACACAATTGTCATGTTTTTCTTTTTGTGTTGTTATTAAAATAAATCATTTGTCAGTTAAATCAAAAACCATTTCGTTCTTTTCTTCAATCTCATTATTACTATAAAAATTCTATAACGCTACAAAATTTAAATTCTTAAATGAATCATAGGTACTCTACTGATTTTAATATTTTTTACGGTGAAAATTCAAGTCAATCACAATCAATAAATTGTACTTAGAAATTAATTAAATAAATTACACTCACTGGTTATTACTTTAACTGAAAAATAGAAAATTATATTAATTAGTTATTTATGTGAAATTATTTATTAACGTACCATAACATTTTAGATATAGTCTAATTTGAATTCGATCGAAATATTTATAGATGAAGAACGGACTTTATTCTAATAAAAAAATCGAAGTCTTTTAAAAAAAAGAAACAAAACTGCAGCTACCCGCATAACATGAACGGGGAGGACGACGCAACGTGTGGATACTGTTTCGATCCCTAAGAAATTTCAGTATACACTATTTTACAATGTCCCAGGTAAAACGAAGAGCGAATCTCGAAGAACCAAATTCTCAGAAGAATCCCGAACGCTTGTGAGGTTGAAAAGATAGTGTGAACCTCTGACGGACGACATGCCTGCCACGACGCTTTAGGCTACGCCTTCTAGTACAGATAAAAGTCAATCGCACTGAATTCTTGACGATGGTTGACCGCATTCTGACTGCCAAAGAACAGGAAGAAGCGATGAGTAAGTAGAGCAGCAAGAAAGTAAGAATGCTAGCCTTCAATATGGACCAAAGAGCTAGATGGAAACTATCGTGAGGAGGAGATCACTCTTGACCACTCCTCAGGTTAAAACAACGTAGGGATGAAACCCTACTATCAATTTAGTGCGACCGTCAGAGGTGTCGCCGGCTCTTAAACCCCTACGACACCATGGCAGTGACGTCAATCAAGGCATCGTTATTACCAAGGAGTACGAGTTTCCAGAGTGGCGGCCTCAGGTCGGGCTAAGAAGTCGGCAGGATAAACTCCAGTCATATTGTAACTGATAAGTTGGGGGATGTATCACTTTCCCTTCTTGTAGCTAATGCAAATATTTGTATTATTAATTATACCAAATAAACGATGGAGCGACGCCGAGGAAGCAATGCAAAAGCAGTTAGAGCGCCGTCGTCGGTTAAAAAAAGGATATGTCATAGTAATTTGATCTTATTGTTGCTGTGATCCAATAAAAGGTTAGGTAAAAAAACCTAATCTCACCTAAAAACCATGTGGTGAACACGTTATATATAAACTGAAATTAGGTCCCAAATTTTACCATCCTTCTATATTTTGTGTAATCGATGTTAAAGTCTCCTTATAAATTACTTTAATGTATTTTTTTTTCATATAGAATTTTCGTCTAGAATTGTCTTAAAAGTATATTGTTATATAAATAGTCCTTTTCAATGTTAGATACTTTAGCTTATAAAATTAAATGAGTGACATAAATTATTATAAAATATTGAAGAACTTCAACACCCAAAATATGTAGTGGGCTTAGATGTTAAAACAAAATTGTTACATTTTTTTTTACAATTAAACTGATCAACTGTGGATTTCAATAAAGCAGATAATATTTGTCGTCGGCCAAAATTCATAAAAAAAATCGGAAAAATAGAAATATATAAACAAAATATGTATGTAAAAAAAATGGGTTTATTTCTAATCAACATGATCTAATTCGTAAACATTTTTTATTAGATTAAAAATATATCATTCCAAAAAAATGTGTATTTACAATAAAATACGTTCTATATTGATAAGCAATACATTTGAAAATGCTGCTTTATTTTTATAATTTATGAATCCAGAGTTAAAATATTGTTATTGAAGGACAATAGTTTTACTCAATATTAGGATGATAAACTTCAACTGTACGGATTCATAAATACAACAGTGCTTAATAAGAGTAAGTAAAGACTTGAGAATGGTGAAAATTAAAAAATGTATGAGATACAAATCAAGTAAATCGAAGTTCAAAATTAAAAATACCGTACCAGCTGCATGTTCTAGAAATAAAATAATAAATTTTAATATAGATACTTTGTGATTTATAGTTAAATAAATAAATTTTGTAGATGACCTATTATGTCCTTCTACAAAATATATCATTACGAAAAATATCAAAAGATCAATCGATGGTAGTCATGATTATGAATTATTTTATGTTGATGATTTAATAATTTAAAAAAATCAATATCTAGTTCATAAACTATTTTGTCATTATTATTTATTACTGATGTTTTATTTTCTTCTGTCTGCCCATCTTTGTCTGTGTCTCTTTCTGGGTCTCTTTGAGTTTGATTTCCATGCAGTTATTTCTCCAATTAGTTATTTTAGTCTCCATACATGTCCGACCCAGCATATTCACACACTTTTCAAGGTTCTAACAATGTTAAATTCGTTATATCAATCTTCTATGGTCGTATTGCTTCGTATTTCATATTTTCCTTCATTGTTTCGTTCTAGGTCGAATATGTTCCTCAATATCTTCGTTCAAACACTTCTAACTTGTTTCATCTGATTTTTTGTCACCGAAGTATTCCTGGCATACAGAGCTACTGGTTTGAATAGAACTCTATACATTTTTACTCTAGAATACCTTGATAATATTTTTGATTTGAACAATGATATCAGTCCATAGTAACACCGTAACACCTGATTGCTATAATGAGCCGTCTTTTAACTTCTTCGTGGCTATTAGCATCTTTTTTAAAACCTGCAGCTAAGTATTTCAAATTTCCTACCCTTTCAAATGTATATTAATTTATTATAAAATAATCTGTTCTGTGAATTTGTCTAGATACAATCGTATATTTTGTCTTTGCTTCATTAATTTTTAAGCCAATTTTTTCCCCTCCTTCAACAAGATATCTGTTGTGTTTATTGGGCGTTATCTGTTTCGTATAATCAGACTATATCATTCGCTTAAGTAACTGCTCATAAATATGATTGTCTTTTATTTCTATGCAAATGACTTGGGACATTACTACTATTATAACTGATTTTAGTGCGATTTTAAACAGTGCAAGTCTGATCATAGAGCGTCACCTTGTATGAGACCAGCCGAAACTCCTCAGATAATTCTTCTGAAAAACTTATTTTACTTTTCAAATTATATGTGAACGCTTTCGTTTATCTGGTTACCTTCTCTAGTATTCCTAATTAGCCCATGACTTCCCATCATTTTTCTCTATTGATTGAGTCGTATACTTCTTTGAAGTCAACAAACAGGATGTATATCTTTAAAGCAATTGTGACTTTTCTCAACAACTTGTTTTACTATGTGTATATAAATCTATTGCTGAGTTTCCTACAATAAAATCAGCTTTCTATTCCCTAGTTACTTCTTTGATATAACATTTGATTCCGGTAAAATTTATATAAGACAATAGTTAATATTTTAGGTATTAATAGTAATTCAAATAGTTTGGTTTTTGTAAATGGCTGAGATAATCATAATAATTGTGAAATTCAAAATTGTCAAATATGCGTTTTGTAAACTGAACAACTATGAAAAATATCTAAGGGATGGCTATTACCTATGGATCATTACTTATTCTGCGATGAGCCGTCTTTTAACTCCACCGTGGCTATTAACATCTTCAATTATATCTCCACCTAAATATTTAAAATGTTCTACCCTTTTAAATGTATATTAATTTACCTTAAAGAAATATTTTCTGTGATTTTGTCTAGGCACTATCATGTATTTTGTCTTTGTCTCATTAATTTTGAAGAACATTTTTAATGTCAAATATAAGT
Source organism: Myzus persicae (assembly GCF_001856785.1). Classification (NCBI taxonomy): domain Eukaryota; kingdom Metazoa; phylum Arthropoda; class Insecta; order Hemiptera; family Aphididae; genus Myzus; species Myzus persicae. Next base: position 35,642 of record NW_019103097.1, on the reverse strand, counting down.
TTGGATAACCCATGGATCATTAATTATACCAAAAATATCTGTATACATCTTATTTTACAGCTAGATATTTTAGGGAGGCTAACTTATTGATATTAAAAATGTTATTCTGCCATGACATTATAATACATTTCTGACTGTACTATGGAATGGAAAACTTTGTAAGAATCAAGACCATTTAAAAAATATTTAAAAAAAAATGAAATTGATTACGTACTACTTTGAGCTGTAATAAAATAAAATGTATAGTTATAAATTATAAAATATTCAAAATATTATTCAATATTTTGAAACTATATACACATTAAAGATTTATATAAATATCGTACAAAAATAATGTGATTACTTAAATTAAAATCAACTTACGAATATTATCTAGAAAGAAAATATCTGGTAATAATAAATAAGTATGCACATAAACATACACAACTAATAATATAAGAGGGAAACCATTGAAATATTTTTATTCCCCGTCCTCTATAACCAAATGTGATAAAAATATCATACTTAAATATCTACACTGATCAATTAGGTACATTGAAATCGTTACCAGAATGATAAGGAATAACCAAGTTAGGAAAATATAATTGTGGCTATACACAATATAGCTGACTTTATTGCTAAACATTCGAGAAAGGCCACAATCACCCACATGTATTGCATTTGAAAAGTTTTTTTTATGATTTTTAATTGATATAAAAATATTGTCTATGTTCAAACAGAATTCAATACGAAACATTTAAAAAGTGAGCATTGGGAGTACATTAAGTGAAACTTCATTACAGGAGGTACGAAAAAAACCGAGATGATCGGCGCGGCATCGTGATCAGCAATCACACACGCAGGTTTCTTTGATTTGTTTTTGTGTAAAAAATAAAACACAAATTAAATACAAAATATTAGAAAACAATACAAGAAAAGCTGATTTTCTCGACTAGAATCGAACCAACAACACGGTATTGAGTGTGTCGCTACTCAGTATGCCGTCGGAGCTGACTGTGATGTCGACTGTCACGGTGAGCTCACAAAATTAATTATAAAGATCAACAAAATAAAAAACACAAAAAAAATTTCATACCAAATGCTGAAATATAATAAAAAAATATGCTTAAAAAAATCCATCAAATATTAGGTAACACAATTGTTATAATAAGTTAATAAATCAACAAAAATATCACGCATTCACTTAAGTATTTTTAATATAATAAGAATTATAGTATAAAGTCATTCGAGTATTTAACATTTCATAGTCTTGGAACCAAAATTTAAAATATATTCTTTCAAAAAATTTATTTAATTCTCTGGCAGAACTATTTTAAACTTGTATGTGTGTATATTATATCCTTTTGTAAATTATTATTTTTAATGATGGTCAACTCTCTAATTTGTTTTACCACGTAGATATATCCTATCTGTTTTATTACAATTTTTAATAAAAAAAAACTTAAGGTAAAATAATAAAACGAAAAAAAGTTATATTTTTGAACTTAAGTGTTCCCCTTAATTATGTAATTGAATGGATCCGTCAGCTTTCTATTCGCATGCTGGTATCTTGGAAGTATTGGGGAGGACCATTTGTGTAGTGTGTACAAGTGTGTTTACATTTTTACAGTAATAATATAATGTTCAAATTATCTCAGTATGTCAAAAATGTGATTCTCATCCCCCATTCTCAATTGATTCTATAACTGAAAGCGACCAGAGATTAGATAACGTAGGCACCAAGGTTTAAACAAATTAGTGAAAAGCCAATCAATCTTACACCATTAAAAAAGCTTATAGAGTCATTAAATCATGTACCACACTGACCACGTCAGCTTGTTATTGGCATTTAATATTGAGTTAGAACATCTGAATTCGAGGTAAACAGTCATTGAATTAGTTAGTCTGCTGTATCAGAAATATTTAAGACATTTCAGATACTTCTAAATTATCATAGCCTATATGAAAACATAGTGATGAATTTTTTGTTGTTTCATTCACGCTAATATTATAATTTTATCCCTAAAATAAAAAATATTTTGAAATGATTTTTTTTTAAGAAAATTATTAATTTTTAACAAAATTTGATCCCCAATGGTATGAAGGTCTCAATACCCCGAAACAATATCAATGGGTGCTCGAACATTCGGGCATCCATCTTCATGTTGCATATGCTAGATATTGTAAGTTATGTATTATTGATTTTTTTTATCTATATCTCACTCCTAACAATCCTGGCTGTTAGGCTATGTCTGTCCGTTGATTTTTGACCGGGAATGAGCTCTTTAGTAATTTCTGGCCAAGCAGGATTATAAGTAATTGCAATAAACAGATCTGGCCTCCCGTAGTTACACAAGTATATGAACGCATCCTGCTTGTACTCATGAAGATATCTCGGACTATTTAAAAAAAGATGACATTAGTATTACCATTTGACCCAAATTGTTTGGATCTAAATAAGCATCATTCCTAATCGCGTCTTGTAAATATATATAGTTTTCTGCTCGCAGTTTTGTTTGATTTAAAGCAGTAAACCTTAAGCGCTCACTCTCCACTTGACATACATATCTACCAAAAACTGAAGAAGTAGAAGTCTACATCTAAGCAATACATTACAATTTATTGTTGTGACGTACCATCATTATGATACGTATAAAAGTCTTTGCATGGCACTTTTTTGTTCGGTATTGGTTGTCTTGTAACTGGGTTTGTCTGAGGAATATCAAAACTGCACCCGTTCTGTCCTTTTCAAAAAATTATCGGTTACTCGAGAGCATTATAAAACCTGTTAGAGTCCGGAAGTCTAGTGAGCCGGCCATCGTGCACCTGAAAACTATATCCCGAGACGCAGTTTGTTCACTACTAACTATTACGGCAGCTAATTCGTTTGTTGTCGGGGCATTAAATCGTCTTTCGTGTTCACCATGTGGCACAGGACCTTGTAATTATCGTTAGTCACTCAATCTTTAGCCATTTTAAATTCTTGCACTAAAATGTTGTGATCATGTAGAACTTTTTGTATTTTTTGAACTATGTTTCTATCCACTCCTGGTGCGTACTCAGAAAGTCTATCAACTTGTGCTTTCTCATCACCCATGAAATAAACTTGTAAAAATTTTGGTTGCGTATTAGTAGCAAGAAGCAAAGAGCCAATTGTGTGGTATATTTTGTATTGGATTGTAAAACTCTGACAAAATCCTGGCATCGACACAATGTTATCAGCTTCAAAAGATGTCATATGGAAGCATGCATTGTATTTCCTTATGTTTTTTAGAAAACGGCAAGACTCTTCTGTTTCATTTGAAAAAAGTTCTTTAAGAGGTTCAACGGGATCGTCTATTGAAGGAATAGCTACTTTTCTTGCCGAACAACACATGACTGAAGCTTCTTCTTTCCATTTAAGGGCAACGCAAAATCTGCATTTTTCAGTCATCTCTTCTATTTTTATAACATTGTGGCTTTCGTTACCTAGAAGCATCTGTGGTTGTCGAGTTTGAATGTTATTAATTTTTAGTCAGCAATTATTTCTTACTAAAAACGGTATATGTATACAATTTACACATTTTTAAAATTAATATTAAAATTAAAAAATTAAAAAATTCACACAATATATCTAGTTGCGCTAATGGCTGCTGCACAATAATAAGCATTGGTACCTTAAGCGAGGATATAATATGAGGAATGAATTTATAGTGGACTGTATAACGAGGTAGCTTAAAGATATTTAATAAGTTTGTAACAGTTAGAATTGAAATAATATATAATTTGCCTGATTGGCTAGTTATTCAATACACTGAATAATAATAATAAGATTGCCAGTATCAATATAATACATATGAATATGAATAATAGGAACCAATAATTAATAAATAATAAATAATATGGCTCGTCAGCCGATTACCTGGAGACTGGTGTCCGTTGGTGGCTTTAAATCGGAACGCTACCGTCTCAGGATGCACAGACTTGCACGATAAAAAATACAATGATATAATATTAAATTTGTGGCAATCCCGAGGACGTACGACCAACGGACCACCAGCTCAGACGAAAAACTCACAACCACAAGATGATATATAACAGAAATGAATAACGTGGTTATGGCAGGTGCAATGAATGATATAGACAAATTGGGTGCATAGCAAAATCTTGAAATTTAAAACATTTATCGTCGATATCTTGAACCAATATTTGCAAGAATGGCATAATCTCGAATAAAAAATTCCGACAAAATATTGAATATGCAAACCGTTGAATAAAAAAATCTTGAATAGCATAATCTTGAATTAATAATCCGACCAAATTTTGAAGGGACGCCATTTATACGGTTGAATGTCAGATAGTTGAACCTCAAAATCTTGAACGTTACAACCTTGAATTTCAAAATCTTGAACAAAAAAGTCTAATTCGAAAATTCTTGCAAATCATTATTTTGGAAGTTATACCAAAAAACTATAAAATAGTGATTTTTTCAAAAATACATGATATCTACGATAAAAACATTAAAAAACTACATTTTGATTTTTTTTTAATTGTATGTTTTTATGATCGATGGAAGTATGCATAAAGATTCTAATTATCGTACTTTCTGTTTAAAAATTCAAAAAATTAAAATCAAAATTGTTAAAAAAATTTAAAAAACAACTCGACATCACAATAGGTATCCCTCGGCGGCACTTATCATTTATCTCGACTACAGTAAAAATTATAAAAAAACTGTTTTAAAAACTAGCAATAATTAATAATTCACATTAGGAGGGAAATGCTCAGACATGCAATCTAAAATATCAATTCTTTGATGAAGTGTGTCAGTGATGCTATGCTAGCGGCACTCGTCGCTACGCTCCTCGGCGCCGTCGCTCCGCTCCGCTAATCGAAAATATCCCCCGACTTGCTGTGCAAACCCACCTCATGTAAGTTACAGGTTAAAAACTAAATATATTTATACCTTCCAACAATCGCTGATAATCTTAATAATAACAAAATAAAAAGTTCAAAGTTTTGACGGAAGCTATTTATTTGTTCAAGATTTTGACGTTCAAAGGTTTGACGAAAACTATTTTTTTGTTCAATATATTGACGTTCAATTGTTTGACATTCAATGTTTTGAAGGCCTCCGGACAAATTGACACAATTTGAAACACGACAAATGATATATTGGCTATGAAAAGTTAATTGATGAGACGGGATAAATGATATGGATATGTTCAGTCGACGGCTCAATGTAAAAGAGAACGAGAAACAGATATGGTGTGGGCACGGTGCCTTGAAATTGAGAATGTGATGAATTATGTAACAATACCTCAGTGCCACCTACGCAAACTGAGAAAACTTGATATAATGATACTTTCGATGACACTGAGGAAGAGAACTTTGTACTTTTTTGAAAGAAAATAATGATAATAACGTTGATAATATGGAAAGCATAACGGCCGTAGTCAGTAACCGGCGGATAGTACCTGACAACTAGTGCTGTATCAAAACGCACTACCGAGAAACGATGAAGACGCTAACGTGAAAATGATAACATGCAACAAATATTACAGAGCAAACAATATCTTTATAAATTATAGCCAGTTTGTTATTCTGATGTATAAGCTATATTATTGTAAAGTTTCACTAAAATCCATTCAGTAGTTTTTACGTAAAAGAGTAACAAACAGCTTTGGCGTTTATAATATTAGTAGGATTGCTTCATTTATTAAATCTCAATTTTTTTTATGATCTCCTTTTAAAATAATTATATTTGTAGAAAAGTACACGTCTCTGGCACATTTGATTACTTTTGTTAATAGTTTTCTATATTTTCTATATTTATTTGAGTTGAAAGGTTGTTTTTCCCCTACATCTTAATGATATTACAATACCGGATGTAATACATTTCTTAATTTTAGTTTTTGATTTAGGTACACGCATACATTTTGTTACCTGAGAATTTTGTGCTGAATTATTTATTTTGGAAAAGAAAAGTTCAATTGCAGTGTCTACTTTTTGTTGAATTTAACACGTTAATCCAATTTTCTCGGTTAAGAATGCTTTTAAGTTTGTCAAAAAGAACATAATCAATTTTTTTCTTATCATCAATGTTATTGTTTAGTTGAACTAATCCAATTTGATTAAAAGATAGTATTGTAATGATCAGTTATGATGCTATTTTGATACATATATCTCTTAATAATACCAAAATTATTTTTATGTTGTTGAAAAATATGATTAATACGAGACGAGGACCCATTTCTAAAATTTACCCTAGTATCTTCATTTATACAAGATTCTAAGTCCATAATAACATAAAATATTTTGATATCTAATAGTATTTACATCTTTTTTTAAAAATCAATATTAATATCAACACACAATATATAATTTTTGGTATTATCAAAATTATCCAAAAAAAATCGTCTTCACTCTCTAGAAAGCTTTCTTGTAATAAACTTGGTGATCGATAGGTATACACAAATTAAATTAAGTACAGAAACATTAGATACAATATTGAGATTCAAAGAGTTATAATAGTTAATCAAGCCAAACTCAAGTTAACTTTAAATGAGTTTCTTATAAATACTGTTATAGGTACCATCAGATTTATTTAATTTTTATAATAATTAAATCTTGTAAAACCACCAATTTGAAAATCAAAAGAATTTTTTTCAACCACGTTTCAAACAAACTGATTATATCAAAATTTAAAATCTGAAGTACTTAAGAAAATAATAAGTTCTTTAAAATGTTTATAAATACTTCGAATATTCGTGTTAAGGACTCATTACTATTTTTGACAATATTACTTAAACTATTTATAATCTGTGTATTATATTTTTAATTACTATTTACATTTAGAGAACTAAATCGAAATTTTGAAAATTATTCATATTATAAAAATACACAATCTACGATAATTAATAGAAAAAAAAAGTAATATTTACTTATTGTTATCTAGTAAACCCACAACGCCTTTATTATTTCTTCTGTATCCATTTTTTATAATACTTCTAAATTTGACCTACTTCTACCTTTCTTACGAATAATCCTGCTATGTTGGTCCATGTGTATTTCTGATTGTAGTATTTTGTGACTTCTTTTGACAGCCATAATAGTTTTTTGTTGGTTTGAGTAAGCTGGCCATTAATGAACACCTTAGAATTACTACATTTTGAGTGAATATTTTTTGTCATAAGTGGATTTTTATCTTTGTTGCGATCTTAATTCATGAATGAATCTTTAACTGATTTTGAATTAAATTGTAAGACTGTTCTTCCCTCATTATTTTGATGTGATTTGCTCCTAAAGGAGTCAATGACATCATTACTATTTAACTCACAGTTCAATACTCGAGCCACAGTATTTACTATTTCAGAAATATTGTCATTGGGTGTTGTAGAAATTCCACTTATTTCATATATTCTGTGTATAAACCATTAACCAAATATTGTATTCTCTCCAAATAAATTTAAATGTATGTATAATATATATGTTATATTATAAAAACCACTGGCTAACATATTACATTTCGCGTTATTATGTTCCATCCGAACATTTCGATTTCTAAAGACATAGATGTTTCATCAGTCATCATTCATCACCATAAACAATACTTAACTGAAAAATTACACTTTTTTTTAAATGTTGCCTTAATTTATTTTTGAAATGCGTAAGTGTTCAGTTGCTGGGTGTAACAGCCAAGATCGTGATATTAAAGTGACACAGTCAGCACCATAAACAATATTGACGAAGTACATCTTATTTTTTAAAACAATTTTGCCCTAATTTACTTTTGAAATGCGTGTATGTTCAGTTGCTGGGTGTAACAGCCAAGATCGTGATATTAAAGTGACACAGTCAGCACCATAAACAATATTGACGAAGTACATCTTATTTTTTAAAACAATTTTGCCCTAATTTACTTTTGAAATGCGTGTATGTTCAGTTGCTGGGTGTAACCGCCAAAATCGCGATATTAAAGTGACACTTGTCAGTGTTACAAATACTAATAAACTATCTTGGGAAACAGCAATACGTAGTTCAATGGTTGATACCGAGTTGCGGTCGAGATTATAATAGGTAAAAAAAAATCCGAGTTGCGGTCGGGATCAAAACAGGTAAAAATCCTAGTTACGGTAAAAAATGTGATTAATAATTATTATGTTTTAAAATATTTATATATTTACATTTGTAATATTAAACCGGTTCATATTTGTATGATACACATTTCACAAATGTCAGCGAGTCAATTTGTTTTTTCAAATACTGTTGTATTTTATTTTTAGTAAATTTCTGATTTATGCTCTCGCTTTTTTATTAGTTTCCAAATCTAGTGAATTGATTTTTGAATATGTATCAATCTGAATATTTTTGACACATTTCAAAAATTCAAATATGTTGGGATGTGACGATCGGTTCTCAGTTTTGAATTTAGAATTGAACGCTTCACTTCCACTATTCGTTCTCCAAACATCATTGTTTAAAGCTGCCCAGAGTGTGGTTGAAAAAGTAGCATCATTCCCAATATAATTATCGACTAAATAGTCACTAAATTCAGTAACTCTTGAATCTATAGGTTGTTCGGCGATTAAATCTAAAAACACATTTCCCACTTCATCTGGAGGGAGAAAAGTTTATCCAAAAACGTATTTTTACTATTAATCGTTAACCGGATACTGACCGCAATTAAGACGTTAATTTTACCTTCAATATTATTAAGACCACAATTTGACTATTGCGACCGCGGTTCCGGGACATTTGCGGTCCGCACCTTTTGCATGCCATTTGCGGTCAATTTATTTCTATCTACCTGACTATAAGATTCGGGTGCTACATATAATATTTTATATACTATATACTTAATTTATGTTAATAGGTAGCTATAATATAATACTTTTTTACTATAATTGATATAATTATATACTTGTCAATCACAATTTACTGTACTTACATAAAAAACATACCCTATTTTATGATTATTTTATTGAACAGTGGTTGGAAAATCCAATTATTTCAAGGGGAATGTGGAACTGTCATAAAAGAAGACACAGAACCAATAATATTGTTGAGGGTTGGAATAGTAAAATAAATAAAATATTAAATACACCGCGACCAACGTTTATGAACTTATATAGCTGTCTTAAAAAAGAGACTGAAAATACGGAGCTTTTATATGAAAGAAGCTACTTGAATATGGAAGGTAAAAGGAAAAAAAAATGTACATACAATTAGACGAAAGAATTAGAAAAACATTAGTAGACTATGAATTAGATAATGATTTAGAAAAATGCTTAAAAAAAATAGCTATTATTCAAAAATTAGAATAAGGTTATGTTTATTATGTATGTATACTGCGAGTCTGTGAATTGTGACAAATATATTATTATGTGCATTTTTTATAATAATAATTTTTTATTTAGGACTGGCAGTATTAAAAAATACTGCCAGTCCTAAGCCTGGAAAAGTGTGAAGGGAAGTTTAAATATAATATATTTGACAAGTATAGTAATAATCATTAGTATAATTTCAATTATAGCTACCTATTAACATAAATTCAGTATATAGTATATCAAATATTATATATAGCACCCAAATTGTATAGTCCCGTAGATAGAAATAAATTGACCGCAAATGACACGCAAAAGGTGCCGACACCTGCGACCGCAACTCGGACAATACCAGTTCAATAAGTAAACAGGTAAAATACCTTTTTAATACGTAACTATTTATTTATTTTTATTAAATTTTCTAATTATTGGTGACAACTAATATTGTAAATATCGTTAAAAAAATTAAATAATATATTAAATGCATTTAATGACGTGTATAAAACTATAATTTTATAATATTAAAAATTAATAATAAAATATTTATTAATTAGTTATATAGTTAAAAGTTTAATACGTTTGTCATATCATCGAATATTCATTTGTAGGAATAGTATGCCTGTGGTAAGCCAGGCGGCGCCAGATAAGTTCACGTACTATTCCCCTTTCTACACCTCTCTCGATTACACTAAGCGTCCCGTTCCCCCGTCACCCGCCCACCATGTAGTTTCCAGTCCAGGGTAGTAGTCCGTGTTATAGGAGCAATAAAAATAAAAATAAGGATAAACTATGGCAAAAATACGCACAACACTATAACGCACTACGATCAAACAACATGTCGCTACGACTGCTCGATAAGAACGAGTTTTACTTACATCCATAGTCCATAGTAGGTAATAAATCACTATTGATACAATCAGTGGCGAAGCTTGGGTTCGGGATTAGGGTAGACAAATTTAAAATAATATTTTTCAGAAAGAAATTATTTAAACGATAAAAAAAAATCAAACGGAAAATAACAACTAAATAGTTTAAAATATGTTTAAAAGATTCATCTATTTAAATATAAAATATGAATTATTATAAATACACTGCTATTAAAATTAAATACGTATTATACTATTATTATTATTGCTCACTATATAGATACGAATAAGAAAATAATATTACTATATTATATCCGATGGCACGGCGCGACAATCGCGACGGCGACGTCGATAATAAATATTGAGGGTTGAAGTAATTACGAACGGCGAGACGTGTATCATAGAGTAAATAGTAAACCCCACTCTGATTAGCATTCCCCCTGTTCCCGCGCGCCCATATTTGTGAGACATTGCGTCTCAACGTCTATTAGATCAGATAATATAATACCATATTTGGGATGACCTGTATCGCCAGCTCGTACGCACGGCCGAATCGCGCGCTTCTAATCTATTTTAAGAAATCCATAACTGTACAACACGTCAACACAATAACGAAAAACCGATTTTAACAAATACTGAAACATAAACATCATATATTTTATAATAAAAAATAAAATAAAATATTTATTTGTTTGTCCCGTGTTCTAATTTCTAAGTGGGGAGACGTTGCACGTTGTCTCTTTGTCTCCTATGACGCTTCGCCACTGGATACAATATAGTAATTTATAATTTAAATTATTACACACTTTTTCTGATATTGCAATGATTTATGTTTGGGAAAAATGGCCCCGTTCTTGTCAACAGAGTATTAGAAGATATAAGAGCTATGTACCGTTACATTATATAATGTAAAAAGTGTATATCATTTAAAAATCAATTTATAAAAAAAAGAGTTTTTAATACATTTTGGTTCCAAGCACATGAATTTCGTTTAAGTCAAATAATATAAGAACCACGTACGTAAATCAACTGGAAACAAATTTATTTTAATAGCATTATTACAAACATTTGTTATAAAATATGGTAGTAGTATGAGTTATTTGTAATATGAATTATATATTTGCATGACATATTCATATTCAATTATTTTGTAGGTAGGGGGAGGTTTTATTAATTTTTCAAATCACTGTTTTTAATTGTTCTATACGATTTTATTCTTAAATAATGGATACATTTACAGTAATTCGGATCAAAAAGATGTGTTTATTAATATACAAGTATATCGTATTTATGTGTACATTTTGAATTCAATGATTTATCATTATAAATAGAGATGGTGTGTCATCCTATATTACAAAAGTAATTTTTTGAGGACAGGTATTTGCACATTATTTTTGTTAGTGTTGCAAAATTAGATATGCATTTTAAATTCTGAGAGGAGCGTCAAAAGGTATTAATTGTATTATTGATCCATACAGGTTTTTTTGTGTAAATCCTATGTACTTCCACATTTTATAGAAGACTAAATGCTATGGTTTTAAACTTGGGGTTTAGTGCAAAGTGGATCTAGTCGGTAAAAAATTATTTTTTTTTAAATTTTATTTGTCGTTATTCAATAATAAATATTTAAAAATTACTTAATTCAAATTATTTATTTCATTGAGACGAAATATCGGGGTTATAAAAAATTTATATATTTATAAATTTAGAATTTCTAAAATTTAATTTTGGTTTAAGCACTTAATACATTTTATGTCATTCGGCGAAAATAGTTGAAATGTGATACAAGGTTCCTCATAAGTTATAACAGTATGAAATATTTTTTTAAAATTTTTATTTATATGAAATTCATCAAAATTCAATAACCAATGTTTGTAATTTAAAGTTACTAACCAAAAAAAGTCGCTCTGTTTTACATAGGTGTCTAAGAGGTCGCTGTAATGGATGGTATTAAATTTGAATTCAATGATATCAAATCGTTGTAAACTGAACGTCAGTTTAGGATATTTTATATTGTTATTATTTATACTTGTTATTTATATAGTAGCCGGTAAGTTGAATTAATATTATTCATACATTTTCAGTGTTACTATTTATATTACTATTACTAAATTATAAATTTTAGTCATATATCTCGAAAAAACTACATTAAAACATCTCATCAGTTATAACAGAACTACAATACTATACAAAAAAAAAGCCGGAAGTTTAAAAAATCATTTAAATAGGCAAGAAGATGCAAAATATATTGAAAATGTCAATCAAATTTATATAATATTTGATTAAACCTCAAATTTTTAACGTTCTTCATTGAGTCAAAATGCTATCACTGATTGTGCCACCTTCACATACACACTACTACTACCCCCACTACACTCATCAAACCTTATTTTTGTTATATTGATTGTACTACAGACTGTTGTATTTAAAATTGAAATGTCTAAACAAATTTTTTTTGAAAATATTGACGTTTTCCTTTGTTTTTTGTAAATCTATCATCTAATTGTTGTATTACCAGGTAGTGAGAAGCGAGTGGATAAGCGGGCATAACTGTATAGTCACCACTGCAAGTACATTAATTGGTATGGTATCGAATATAAAATAATATACGGTTAAGTGGACGTGTACGCTTTATTTACAGGCACCCGGGGATCTACTATTTAGACATAGCCAAAAAAAAATGTAATAATATTCTGATAACAATATTTCGGTTACCGCTGACGCTCTGTAATAGGGTAGGAATGCTGTATGCGAATAGAACAGCGATAAAACAATGTCTGCGGTGGTCGTCAACAGAGGAATTGTACTTTCTTATCGAGATATTTTAGTGATTTAAAAACACACCAACACACCGACACTGGTATTTTGGCCCGAACTTTCAGCAGCCTGGCTGACCCATGTATAATTTATATAGATATAGTGGTTCAAGTGTGTGATACGCTATGTGTTCGGTTTTATTTTTTTGGGTAAATCAAAATAAATTTGAAACTACGATAATTTTTTTATAGTATCATTAGAGTATTATTTATTAAATATTATGTCAGAACCAAAATGTAGCGTATTTTCAGTTATGAAATAAACCCTACTTGCTGATCTCAATTATTTTGAACTATTAGTGAAGTTATTTTTAATTTAAGTCACCAGTTATTCTTACAAGATCCAATTGTCTAATAAATAATCATTTTAAATGTGGCAAATAGAATTACTTTTACTGTTTCAAAATAGATTATCGTTACACTGATACTTTCGTCGCTCCAGTCAGAATCTTACATTTTATAGATTATTTTTACGCTGAATTCCATAGTTATGTCCCTGTTACATATCAAAATATAAATAAATAATACTTACGTAATTGGACTGTAAATGGTAATGTATTTGTATATTATAATATATGTATTTATAACCATGAACCCACATATTTTTCATTTATAGATTATAGGCATATGTTTTTATCATGGTTAAAGTAATAATTCTAGATTTTCTGGAAAAAGTCTTATCTGTAATTTATTATTATATTAATTTTACTCAAAAAGAGTATAAGACAATAAAATCTAAATTGATACATATAGTAGTATATAAATTATGTAATAAATTACAATTTGGTGTAAAAATTAAACAATGACGTAAAAACAAAAAAATGATGAGACACGCGTTATGAAAACATATGATCACTGCTCACCGTGTTTAAAAAATCATTTTGAAAACCACTGATTTAACACGTGAAAGCTGTTAACTGTTCGTTACTTCATTTTTTGAGGTAGTAGTAATTTTGATGATTTTTGCTTAGTGTAAATATTAAAATTATTATAACTTAAAAATTAATTTTTGTCCTATCTGAGACTAACGATAAAATAATTCTATCAGATTCCAAAATTAATTCCATCTATAGATTCAAAAAATATTATTACTGTTAAAATATTCGAGATTCATATGACAGAAGCAGTTGTTGGTAGAACTCTCAGGTGAAAAAGATCATATATTTTCTATGAATACTACTTGCTTTTTCTGAATATTTGATTTTGAATATAATATTTTACAATAAATGAACTGACAGAGACAGTATTTTTGCTAAAAATACTCTTCGAATGTCAGTAATTAATAATAGCGTTAGTTAAGACTTAACTGTTTTAGGCCATGCTATGTTTATTTACATGTTTGCATTTTTATTGCAGATCATTAAACTTTATAGGCTGGTTCTTACAAATTGTATCACCAGCAGAATCGGTTCAGTGTCCGTTAATTTTAACCAGATAATATCAGAATGGACATTCACCATCTAAACTTCAATGTTTGAAATACATATAAGTACCTGAATCAATAGCAAACAATATATGTTCTAACTAATTTTGAAGCTTTCTTTGGATCATTCCAGAATACAAAAAAAAGTAGGAAAGTAGGAAAGTATAAATGAGACAATAAAAAAAATATATACTTACACATTAGTTCTGCAAAAAATATTTGTATATAATATAATATGATAGCCATTAATAATAATACAGTATATTATACAATTACAAATGTACTTATTTAAACACTTTTCCAAGGATATTCTATTCAAATGTGGTTCCCAGTGTTTATATGTATTACTACCAGATATGATATATAGGTACTAATCGTTTAATTTTTGTAGCTTTTAAGTCATTAATACCAAATTGATATACAAAAACTATAATTGTTGATTATTAAAAAGCTATTAATGCAATCAAACCAGAATTTCTAAGTACTTCCGTACCTAAATGGGTGGTTTTTTTCATATGTTCCAGTGTATGTGGTGACCCCAGCCAGAAATTTGGCTCTAAAAATAATACAGCAAAGACTGTATTTACATAACAATGTATTGAGTATGTTGAAAGTTTTATCATTTATACCGAAGGATGATGTAATAAGTTCATAGTAAGTTAAAATAAGTTAATTAAAAGTAATTACTACACAGATTTTGAAAAAATATTAAATAGTTTTAAGACTTTTTCCGTTTATTTATCGATCTATCCTTACAGAACACTTCCTTAGGACAAAGAATCTTATTCAGTTTTCCCGAAACATATGATATCGAGCATATATTGAAACAGATGTAACTCCTAAGTTCTAACCACATACAACCCAACTAACATCAATTAAGACTAGCAAACTAGTTGAACTTAACTTAGAAAATTATTCATTAGTTAAGTCAACAATTGAAGAAAAAATTACATACATCAACGAATCTATTATAAAAGCGGCTAATATACCAATGAGCAGTATGAAGTATACAAGAGTCCCTTGGCTTAACTCTAACACTTAAGATTCGATTTAAAAAATATAGCATTAAAATGATCTGAAAAATTAGACGAATTCATTGAAACTACTAAATCATACTTCTGGTGTATAAGAGCAAAAGACAGATATTTAGTAAATAACAACAAAACAATCTCATGAAAAACCTTTACATCAAACATAAGCTGACTAACTGGTATGGAGGAAAATTAATTCCCTACGAGGACAAGACAGTGAAAAAAATTCACATAATAGTAGACGAAAGAATGAACTACCCTACACTTACCCTACATCAATTGCAAATGTTCTATGTTAATATTTCCATAAAAAGAGCTCTGATAGCAACTACGCGAAAGGCTTAGTAGAAAGATCCAGAAATCAACGTAACCAACACTTCATTTCCAGCCTAAATCCATACATTTCAGAACAAATATGTTTGAACACAATTATCTCTATTGATGAATACCTAACAGTTATATCTAAATGCAGAAGTCTACCTCCTTAGTCTTGGCCCAGATAACATTCCATACATTTTTCTAAAAATCTACCTGCATCTGCATATAAAATACTACTGGACATCTACAATATGATATTCAGTCCTACTGAAAATTTACCGTCAGTTTGGAAACATTCAATAACATAACATAAACCGGGTAAAAATAAATTTGAAACAAGTGGGTAGGACCTATCTCACATCTCAACACAATGAGTAAGGTTCTTCAAAAAATTATAGACTCAAGATTGCGTTGATTTTAAAAGACTCTTATCAAATTTCTCTGCACGAGTTCCGAAAATATAAAAGTAAATACAACTGTTTTCAAAATAAACAGGCCAAAATATGAGTCGTTTGAAAGGGGACATGCATTGAGCCTGGTTCAAAGAAACGTATAGTAAATACAGGACGGTTTGATATTGACAAACTGGAAGATCAATTAACAACCAGTGAATTTAGTAAGAAAATTAAAAACAATTTACAAGGTAGAGAAGTAGTAACCGACGTAGATGTGGATAGGAACTGGGTTCAAATCAGGAAATCCATTAATAGTGTGTAGCGAGCTGTGACTATGTTTTACATATTATAAATAATCATTCCAGTGAATCCCTCCAGTAGTTCTAAATATACAGAAGAAACACGATATGCTGAAGGAGGCCTACGACGCATCCATTGCGCGTGACCTCGAAACGTATATGTTCATAGATATATAACTACTTTATGAATATTATAGCACGAATAGGCTTCGGCAGACGGACCAGCAACACCGAGCTAGACGAACTAGACGGATCAACACCAACGACAAGTTAGGAGCTAGGATATGAAAGTCACATCTCGCTAGTCTTCATTATTTTAAATAGTCATTTTGGACTTAGTAAATTTATTGTGTTTTGTGTTAATTAAATAAAAAGTATTCAACTTAAAAAGAAAAACCAAACTCAGCAGTTGTTACAAGTGCAGCAACAACGATATTAGGAAAGAAAACTTCAAAGACCTTGGTTCAACAGAATCGGTGAAGAATCTATTGAGAAAAAGAGAGTGGTAAGAAGTAATTGGCTAAATGACACTGATAATGAAACTTTATTCATCAGGTACAAAATTTATCCAAGAGAAACGAGCAACATATTGAGTAGTGAGAAAAGAAAGTACCTCCGGGACATGTGGGAAAAAGCAGAGCTCGACTATAAAATGCATAAAACTAGAGGTATGTACAAGCAGATAAATCACCTTGCAGGAGGGAATAAGAAGAAAGAGAGATTCTGAAAAATGATGATGGGTCACTAATAACCTCGAGCATGAAAATATCTCAAAGACAATGTTGTTAAAAATACTTTTCAAAAGTATTTCAAATAGGTATTTAAATACTTCAATTAAAAAGTATTTAAATATTTATTTAAATACCTTTGCTAATAAATATTTAAATACAAATACAAATATATTCAAAAAGTATTTCAAATATTTTTAAATACATTTTTTAAGCTTTATTATTTTCTAATTCTTAATTCTTAAAACTAATTATTTGTTTAATGTGTATTGAATATAGTAGACTATTGTAGGTTTATATAGAATTCCTTTATATATATAAAATTGTGTTTTAAAATTTATTAGTTCATTTTCCATACTAGTTAAGTCTTTAATATAAAAATTAAAAATATACTGCGTATTTTAAAACAATTATATTACAATTATAAACAATTATCTATACCTATAGTATATAGTCAGGACTCACGGCGGTGTGCAAACAATAATATTACAACGATTGACAACTATAGTGTCTTATAGTGACTGGACGATTAACAAATAACAATTAACAAGTGCGGAGTGACGGTATGTGTGTGTGTGTGTGTGTATGTGGGATACTGGGATTCGGGGTGTTGCCGTGCTATGATACTATGAACTATAAATAGCCAAATAGTCATTAGATATATGATATAGGGGAAATATTATTTTTCCCGTAATATCTTTGTTTGTCGATAACATTTATAATCGTCATGTCTTTTCATCGACGATAAGCAATTTTTTCGTAATCGATAAACGAAACTAAATAGTAAATAATAAAATAATATCTTGTTTGAAAATTTTGTATTTAATATTTTTAAATACAAAATATAATAATATGTATTTGAAATATACTTGAAATACTTCTGTCTAAAAGTATTTAAAATGTATTTAAAATACAGAAAAAGTATTTAAATACTAGTATTTAAATATTAGTATTTAAATATTTAACAAGTATGCTCAAAGATGGTAGGAGTATTTTGACAAATTTTTAAAATTTGTCAAACCAGAAAAAGTCTTTATTTTTGACCTAGGAACTTCGAATGAACAAGATTGCCCAAAACCAACTTTGGAGGAGGTGAAGCTTCAGGTAAAATGGCTTAAGAACCACAAGGCACCGGATAAATATGGAGTTCAAGCTGAACTACTAAAAAATAGAGAGGAACTGCTAGTCAAGATATGGAAACTGATTGGCCAGATCTGGAAATCTCTAAAAATACCAGAGGAATAGAAAACAACTGTGATTTACCCAATTCATAAGAAAAGAAGCATGCAAGCTTGTAATATTTATCGAGGCATAGCTCAGCGTAATGTGACATAAAGTATTTTCTAACTGCATACTATCGAGAATAAAAGAAACATCAGAGAATCTTATAATAATTTATTACTACCAAAGAGGTTTTAGGCCCGGAAGATCAATAACGGACCAGATTTTTATTCTTTGACAGATATTCTAAGAGACATGATAATTTGACGAGGAAATCCGTGTTCTTTTTATTGATTTCAGAAAGACTTAAGACAGCATTCGTCGAAAAAGTTTAATTAACATTATGAGAGAATTTAACTTCCCACAAAAAAGGATAAAGTTAGTGGAGATATGTATTATTTAGACATGTATTAAAGTCAAAGCAGGAAGTATTTAAACGGAGCCAGAATTAGTAAAGTCAGGTTTGAGACAGAGCGACTCTATGTTACCGGTGTTATTTAACATAGTGCTAGAGAAAGTCATTAGATCAATGAATATTAGATACGGTGAAAGAGTTTAACTGCAATATTCCTCAATAGGCCTATTGATGTACGTGAACGATTCAGTACTAATGGAAGAATCACCGACTCCACTGAAATTACTGTTAGACCGTCAATAAAGAATGGCGTTGAAAGTGGGACTACAGATAAACGAACACAAAACGGATTACATGGTCGTTGGCAGACGAGAAACTATGAGAGTGTACCCATTCTTGAATGTTAGAAACTATTTTTTCCATAGATCCTAGCAGTTTTAATACTTAGGGTCAGTTATAACTGAAAAGAAAGAGATAGCTAAGGAAATTACAACATCGAAACTTGAGGGCATTAGAGCTTTCTATGGACTGGTAAAACTTCTACGATCTAGATCCATATCGAGAGAGCTTAAGATACAGCTTTATATGACATTACTACTCCTAGTTATAGCTTATGGAGTGGAAGCGTTGGCACTATGGAAATAAGATAAAAGAAAGCTGATAGTACGTGAGAGAATAGTTCTAAGGAAGAATTATGGACGATGAAAGATAGCAGTAGCAATGAGTGGAGGATAAGAACAAATAACGAACTAGAATTACTGTTCCAGAAGCCGAATATATTTTAGACAATAAGAAGCAAAAGGTTAAAGTAGGCTGGACATGTTTGGTGTAGCCAGAATCCATTGCTACTTATATTAGAAAAGGATCCAGCAGGAAAGGGGCAGCTGGGAAGACCTCACATGAGATGAGATGTTCTGGTTAAAAAAGATGTAGACGCCTTAGGTGGAGGATCAGAATGGAAAGAAAGAGCATCCGATAGAGATAGTTGGAGAGAGGGTTGTTTGCCGGGATGGTCCTAGCGGACGTTTGCCTGAAGAAGTATTGATCCTGGTCTCATTAGACATTTCAAAAGCATGCGACATTACATTTCGTCCTCATATGTTACATAAACT
Source organism: Myzus persicae (assembly GCF_001856785.1). Classification (NCBI taxonomy): domain Eukaryota; kingdom Metazoa; phylum Arthropoda; class Insecta; order Hemiptera; family Aphididae; genus Myzus; species Myzus persicae. The sequence continues at coordinate 15,794 of NW_019103097.1, read as the reverse complement.
TCCGACTACTATAAATGTACAATGTATTTACTTATAATGTATTACTATTAATTGTATATTCATTATTTTTCTATTACTATAATATAATTATATGTTTCTACTAAGTGTAACAATATACTTCATTATGAAATAATTATGTTAAATTTAAATTTCTTGTAGCCAATGGCCCTAGTCGCAGATGCAGATATTATAAGTAATAAAAATAATTTTCAACTGCAAATTAAATTTTTAATTATACCTACGTATATTATATTTTTATTTATTTATACTACCTAGTTATTTAAGCAGTTTTATTTAATATATGTTTTAATGTACTTTAATGAATAACATCAATTTTTGACATTTTATTTTTGAGAATTATTTTCGTTGGAGAGCAATAATTGTTTTTCGATCAAAAGTTTTCGAACAATTTTCATGCGATCAATAATGGATTTTAATACATTGACGGGATACCCTTTGATATTTAACGTCTGTGTATCTGTACATTGGCATTGAAGTAAATTGATGAAATAATAAATAAATTAATACAATCTTGAAATCTCACTCAGAATACTATATTACAAAAAAAGTTTGGATCTCGGAGACTCTAGGAGGAAGTGAAGATTGTTCAATCCGTTTACGATTTTACCAAATCGAGAATAATTAATTCGCAAATGGAACACACTTTACACATATTTTAACTTTACCTAACCTTAAATACTAGATCCACTTCTTATTTGTATATTTTCGTTGCATAGAGAATTGTTTTGGTTTGCGTGAACGTCAACTGTTGTTTTCATAAGTTCTTAACATTCATTTTCAGAAAAATTAGTTTGAGAACTATCCATGATAATTACTAAAATAAAAATGACATGGCATGTATGATATTATATGCTATTATGTTCAAATATCATAACTAGTATCTGGTTATTGATAAATATGGTCAAATCAAAAACATCAAAACTATCGTACTTATGGGTACGATTTAGAATATGATGAATAAAAATCTTACAAAATGTAAGGATAGTTAGCATACGTCTGGCAACGATACGTTAAGTTAGGTTAAAATAAATTAGCAGAGAAAAGAGAGAGAGATTGAGTAATGGACGCATATGCTGGTGCATGTGACTCTCTTTTTATTTACTGCCACTCACTCTACTTCACTTTAACAGATTTTTCGGATGGCCCCCTCCACCACCTCCCTAAGAAAGCTTCTCTTTAAAAAACGAAACAAATTGTACGTACCAAGAGTTTCTAAAAAAAATTAAATTATAATAAATAACTATAGACAGCTGTAGGTATTTTATAAAATATAATATACAATGAGAAACGTTTCGCTTAGTCCATAAAGTAATCGTGTAATACTAAGACCAGCACACAAACACGTAATAAAATAAAAACCAAAAATTAAGTACCTTTTAATGTTGACGGATCTTCTGGAACTATAATAAGTTAGAAATAATATTAAGTTGACGATATATTATTTACCATTTACAATTCACAACAATTAGGTCATTATCAACCCTAAATTAGATCGAATTAACAACATCTAAAATTACAGTAGTCTTTAGTTTGGATTTCAAAGTACAGACTACCATTGTATACTTTATTGGTTTATTCTTTAGTTATAACTTTTAGTTTATTTAGTTTATTATAATAGGTTAATTTATTATCTGTCTTAAGGACAAATCATAATAAAGTTATCTGTAAACTGTTACAGAACTATAGTAAATTGCTTTCTATAAACCAATTAATAAAAATTAATTAAAAAAAAAAAAAATGAAAATGCTTACATTGTGGCACTGAAAATTAAATAGAACCAATTAAATATAGTAATAAAAAGGTTCTTATGTTTTTATATTTATGAAACGATTTGCACCCAAAACCGATTTTCGATTAATACTATAATAATCAAATTAACCTTAAGAGTCTTTGGATATTAATGATTGGCCTTTCGTCAGAAAATATTTTATAGATTATGATATTTAATCTGGTGGTATATACATTAACTAGATAAATGTATACTGCTACGATGTTTAATACTTTAGGTGGTATTAATTATTAAGTTTCAAATACATACCATTAAAATCAACTACTATGTAATCTGTTATATCATCTGAAATGTTATTCTAGTATTATATTTGAAGGAATACATTTTTTTATAATGTCTTCTTTATACCTACACAATATTATTCAATGCACTAGGTAGTGCAACAGGTGCATGAAACCATATAGATATGTGCGTATGCAATAAAAAAATCCAAATTGTTTTATAAATGTTACGGTGGATGCACCTGAGGAATTTCGTATGTATAGGTTATTTCGTTTTACTTGTATAAAATATTTGTGAATTACATGTACGTAAGATACAGTCAGTTTTTCATTTAAATGAAAATTTAATTGACATGATTCTTTTTGTGGTTGACACAAAATATACAAAAGACTAAGTTATGTAGATTATAACATAATTGTAGCAGCAATTATCAAACAGTCAAGATGTCGCACACCAAACTACACTACAGTATTAGTCCATCAATTTTTTTTTATTATTAGAAAAAAGACCCTCAGGTACATGGGCCATTGGGTTTACAAAGATTATGGTTATTAATTGTTTATACTTATTCTAATTATACATTTTACATTTTTATATTTTGTTTTGAACCTAACCTAACCTAGCCTAACCTTGGGCTGGTGTGATGAATTGGATGATGTTGGCAATGGATTGAGGGTGATTGTTTAGTATTTCGGCTAGTGATTCGGGCAGGTTTTGGCCTGTACGGATATTATGGTATGTTTGGCATACAGTGAGGATGTAGCTGATGGTGAATTGGACACCACATAATGTGCGCATTGGGGGTTCTTCCTTAGCCATTAAGAAACTGTGGGAGATTTGCATGTATCCAATTCTGAGTCTCGTTAATATGATTTCAAATTTTCGGTGAATTTCGATACGAAAAAATCCAACTGTCGATGTTATGTTTAATATGATTTAATTTAGTATAGTAAGATGTCCACTTCTGGTGTCATCTTAGTTAACATTTATTTGTTATAAGTGTTCGTATGTTCCTGAGTAAAGTAATTTGTGTGGACGATAAAAGGGAGAGGTGATTGCAGCTTTGGCTGCGAGATCAGCTAGTTCGTTTTCTTTTATGTTACAGTGCCTTGCAAAAAGTGTCCAAAAGAGTTTGATTTTGAATTTATTGTGGTACTGTAGAGTGTATATTAAATATATAAAATTTTACAAAATGTTTGTTCTGAATAATATGTAGGGCAATGTCTGGTTATATGTGTTTTTTATATTATTGATGACGCTGAGGGAGTCAGTGAACATGATGGTGTCTTGGAGGTGGTGTTCGGTTATTAGCTCGAGGGCTTTTATTATAGCGATTGATTCTGCTGTAAAAACTGAGCAGAAGCTGTGGAGTTTGTACATGAAAGCCATGTTGTTCCAAATTACTGCGACTCCAACGCTGTCTTGACTTTTAGAAGCGTCCTTGTAAATCTTTTCACTTATAGCGTTTGTATTAAATGAAAATATTCTTGCTTGTATATAGAGGAAGATGTGTCGTTTTATTTAAATACAAAAAGTCCAGTGTTAGTTTCGTTGAGATTTTTCTACGGAGGAGCCAGAGTAGGTGTAATTGTTAATACTTCAGAGATGTCTATTGTCTATATTGTTCTCTGAGAGTAGTATTGGTAATATTTAAAGCTTTGGTTTGAAATCGAGAGTAGGAAGGGAATTTGCCAATTTTAATTCCTGACTTAGTGTCATTTTTAGTCTTCTTATGTCGAGTGAAGGAGTGCAGGCAAGGCTGTAGATACTAGGTATTGGACTTGAACTATAAGCGCCGATTGACATGCAAAGACCATAGTTATATGGATTGTATCTAGTTTTTTTATAATTGATTTATTTGCTGTTGTCCAGATGAAAGATCTGGACAACACTTAATGGAGTTTATATAGAATAAGTGACTTGTGAATTTGTATCAAAGCATGAGTTTCGAAGCCCAAGATGTATGAAATAACATTTTTATAATATTGAGACGTGGAGGGATTGAGTTTTTCAAGAGGTTAATGTGTATAGAAGACTATACATTGGGATTTTTTCTAGTGAAAAGGTGAAACCGGATTACTGAATCCACTTGTAGAGATTGTTCATGGCTTTATGTAAGTGTGTTTGGACAGTTTCTAAGCTCTTGCTTTAGCAATAAATATTGAAGTCATCTGCGTAGAGGGTAGATTATAGAGGAGGTGAGATATTTTAAGTTATATTGTTGATGCCTATTAGGAAAAGAAACACCATTATTTTTTATCCTTAAGGAACTTCGTTGACCTGTCAGAAAATCTTGGTTAGAGATTGTTTGATTCTTACTTGGAATGTTCTTGTTTTGAGAAAATTGCTGATAAAATTGAACATTTGGTTTTGACTAAGAAATTTGGAGAGGTTGTTTAAAATATGTGGTTTTCATGTTGTGTCATTAGCTTTCATCAAATCTTGACTAATCATACCTAAGTATTGATTTTAGGTGTATATGATTTGTATTTCTGTGTGTATTTTAGATAGACAGTTAACCTTTATTTTTTCAGAACCAGCATTGGGGTGAAATAATAGGACTGTTCTAAGAACCATAAGAGACGTATGTTTATTTATTTACTTTTTACAATACGGGACGAACCCTTTAATACATGAATATAATAGTATAATAATAATAGTTTTAATAGTTTATGGAAACGTGGCTCAATATCAGAGAGAGAATGAAGGGTCAGTGTTGGCAATGCGCATAAGACGGATGATCGGTGAGTTAAGATAGTAGTTTGAGGAAGAGAAAGGTATATGGAATGGAACAGATGATCGTGTACAGCGAGAGGGGACCTTAAATGAGACGCGGGATAGTAATTCAGGACTATCAATTTTAGATGAAAGAAGATTGGATAGAAATGTCAGGTTAGCTGAATGACGACGATCGGTGAGGCTTTCTAAGGAAAAGAGGCGTTGGATTGGCGTGTAATCGTGAGGTGGACAGACTATCTTTAGTTTGTAAGCAGCTTGACGGAGGAATTTTCTTTGAACCCTTTCTATCATGTTACGTGCGGAAGCGGTGGACGGGTCCCAGAGGACGGAACCATACTCAAGGATGGGGCGGACTAGGGAGCAGAAAAGAGTTTTTAGAGGGGAGAGCAAGTGGAAGTCAGAAGAGACACGGTTTATGAAACCAAGCAGTTTAAGAGCCTTACAACATATTATCTGAATATGCATATTAGGGCACAGGTTCCGTGTGAGAGTAAATCCTAAATCCTTTACATAATTATTACAGGTTGTTAAGGCGGTATTGTTTACGGTGTAAATATGTTCGATTACAGCATTAATACGACTAAAAGTCATTACTGAACATTTAGCTATATTAAGAGCTAGCCCCAAAGATTCACCCCACGCAACTAATCGCTGAAGATCGTCTTGAAGAAGGTGACAGTCAGAGATGGATTTTATGCGGAGAAAGATTTTCATATCATCAGCAAAGATAAGAAGTTTGGCATGCTGGAGGACGGAGACCGCTGAGTTTATGAATAGGGCAAACAAGAGTGGAGAAAGAACAGCACCTTGTAGTACACCTGAGGAGGGAGTAAAGCGGTCCGAAGAGGTGGAATCAACAGTTACCCATTGGATCCTATTTGTAATGTATGAGCGAAACCAGGAAAGTAATGGTTCACCGATTCCTATGGAGTCTAGAGTTGACATAAGATGATTGTGATCAACACGATCGAAAGCCTTGGAGAAATCTGTGTAGATTACATCTACTTGGCAGCTATCGCGAAAAGAATCATATATATATGAATGTAGACTAAGGTTACAAGTAAGAGTTGATCTACCAGGACGGAAGCCATGCTGCTCATCAATTAGGATATGATTCAAGGGAGAACGAATCGAATTAAGAACAAGCGTTTCAAATATTTTGGATAAATGAGGGAGGATAGTTATGGGACGATAGTTTGAAACATCAGTTGAATCACCAGACTTAAGTATGGGTCTAATAGAGCCAAGTTTAAGTGCAGACGGAAAAATACCCGAGTCAATAGAACGCCTAAACAATAACCATAACGGTTCAGCAAGAACAGATCGAAGTTTGTATAAGAAATCACCCTGGATACCATCAGTACCAACAGACTTAATATTGCGAAGGGAACATAAGCATTTGTAGACGTCACTGATCGTAAAATAGGAATTAGACGGGAGCGGAAAGAGGCAGATAGGATGTAATGTTTGGGATGGAGTCGGTGAAGGCTGGGTGAATGTTAACAATTGTTTCTAGGAGTTTGCATAGGGTGTTTATAAGTGAAATAGGGTGATATCCTTCAGGTAAGAATTTGCTTTTCCTGGTTTGTTTATATGTATAAAAATGCCGTTTCTCCAATTTTTTGGGAATACATTGTGGTTTCAGATGATGTAATACATTTTGACTAGAATCTGAAGCGCGACGATGGTACAGTTTTTGATAAAACAATAAGGAATATTATCTAGTCCTGTACTATTGCTTTTACATTTTTTAAGGCATGTAGGATTTCACCGATTATTATTGGTCTGTTTAAGTGAGATTGAAGGATATTTTGGGAAGATATTGAAGAGGGTTAAGGAGTTGGTTTGTTTTCGTTCTCCCTTAAGAGGCCATTGTTGTACATTTCGTTGCTGGAGTTTTTGCAAAATGTTTTCCAAATTCGAGTGCAATTGAAGATGGATCAGTATTTAATGATGAGTTAGAGGAGGGTTAGATATTGTTGTGGTTTTTCCGTCCCTGAAGTGAGCGGATTTTGTTCCGCATTATGTGGGGATCGACTTGTGTTCCGATGTTGGCAGTGAAGTTTTGCCATGTTAGTGTTTTGTTGCTTTTGATCAAGTATCTTGTTTTAGCTCTGAGTTCTCTTAATTTTATATCGCCCCCCAGTGATCTGGTTTTTATAAATGTTATAAGTGCTTCGTTTTTAGTGCTATGTATTGTTTTATTTCATTTTCCCATCACAGGACTTGTGGTTTTTTTTTGTAGGGTTTTGAGTATCCGATTGTTTGTTCAGCTGCCTCTATGATATTTTCTGTAAATTAAGTGACTCTTTTTTCAATATCCATGCCATCGTCAGAGAAATTGGTCAAATTAATTTTCATTTCGAGATGTTTTGAAAAAAGTTGCCAGTCGGGGTTTTTGAGGTTTCGTTTTGTTGTAGAGTGGCTCGTCTGATGTGAATTGGAGATGAATTGGATGGAGATTGGAATATGGTCGCTATTATATATTTCATTTATTATTTGTCAGTGAAGTCTTTGTGGTATGGCGGGTGTGGAGAATGCTAAGTCGATATCTGAGACGTTTCTATTAGAGGGATTTATCCTGGTTTGCTCGTTATCATTGATTATTATAATGTTGTCTGGTTCTAATAGTTTTTATATGATTTTTCCTCTTGGATTGGTTTTATATGAGTCCCATGTGAGACTGTGGCTGTTGAAGTCTCTGACAATAATGAAAGGACGTATAAGTTGCTTGATAATATTTTCTAGATCGCTAAGTGTGAAGTGGACTTGGTTAGGGATGTACATGTTACAGAGGATGGTTTTTGTTTCGAGTGTGATTGATATTGTGATTATTTCTATGTTAGAATTTTTAGGGATTTCCTCTAAAGGAAATGAGTTGTTGATGAGTGTGCACACACCACCACTTGCTCTCAGACTGTCTCTGCCATTTTTTTTTGGTAGTTTTTATATTTGGTGGGGATTCGTCATTTTTAAGGTTTGTCTCTTGAAGACATATTGCAATTGGTTGGTGTAAATTGATTATTAGTTTAATTTTATCAATATTTTTTTGAAGTCCATCGAGGTTATATTGAATGATATTTTTAGGTTGTGGCTGCATTATTTTATTTTTTATTTTTTATTCCGTGGAAGGGTCGTTACCTAGAGTTACATCGAGTAGGGAGTTAGGGGTCTGGTTAGCCTGTTTTTTGATGCTTAGATTTTTAACCTTAGGGCAAATTGAATCCAGAATCTCTTTCATTTTCATCGCTGATATGTTGAACTCTTTTAGAACACTAGAGGGGTCCTGGACGCTGAGTGTATTTTTTGTACTGTATTTGATTAGAGTGAAATTTATTTTAAGATCTGGTTTTTTTCAAAATTGGTTTTGGCAGGTTCTAGCGATTTTTCAATTTTTATAATGATGTTTTCGATGGAGTTTGACCTTATAGGTTTCTTAGTAAGTGGTTGAGTTGATTTCAGAGCTTTTGAGGCGATCACATTATTTAATATGAGTGTATGATGAGTTGATGAAGAGTTGATTTCTTTTAGGTATTGTACGGTAATAAAATGTAATGATGGTAATAAAATTGATAGGTATAGATTTTAAAAATAATTCATCTTAGGCAGGTATTTTAGCTTTAAGATATTTGAAAATAAATGCATAATAACACTCATTAATTTAATAAATCATACTTACATTGTCAATAAATGTTTATTTATTGAAATACAATAAATTTTATATTCACCCCACAATCGGTAACAAAAAACACTTAGAAACGTTGATTAATTAAATTTTTGATTATTAGTAGGTAACCAATACAAATAACAGAAGGTATACACTTTAAAATGGCCTTTTGGCATTTTCAATTTTGTTAGTGAATAACTCTTTAAATATTTTATTTTAGGTCTTTAAAATTACAAAATCAATAATTAAAAATTACGCGGTTAATACCTTATCAATATTACGACCAATCACAGGACAGGACGTGAAAATAACCACTACGTTTAAAGATATACGCGTATTAAAACTGTTCACTCAACTCTGGTCTTCACAATATAGGTACTAAATAAAAAAATTGTTCCAATGGATATTTAATATTACTCAACGACTATTATACAAAATCATAAAGAACCTTGAATCGAATTTTCAATAATTTCAACCAAACATACAATATTTATTGACACTTATAGAAAAAATAAACTAAAATAATATGGAATTTCAAATTTTCAAAGGTCTATAAACTAGTCAAAATATTTTGAAAATTTGATGATGCACAGATAACAATAAAATAAACATATTTTGGTAAACATTTAACTTTACAAATATTTTGTAAAACTAAATAGAATACTTAAATAATAATTTAACTTTATGATCATCAAATCAACGGACAATGATTAATTTATTAATATTTATTATGTAAATTATATTTAAAACAAATAATGTACGTAATATAAGTGAAATGTCTTATTTGTACAATTAACTCACTTTTAAATTTACAGTAATCTGTTAGAAGATCTACAACATTCAAAAATTATCCTTATTAGTGTATATAAACATTTCATGTATTAAGTGACACAATCGAATATTTAATGTAATGGATCACTAATCTGTAATGAAGTAACCACTCGGGCCACTAATTCTTATTAGCTATTTGAAGGACTTAAACTATAATTTAAGAACACATAATATAATATATACTTTTAAATAATTTAAGTATGTGGAATATCAAAATCAAATAATATGTATTTATTATTTATTAAAAATCTCACATACTGTAACAATATACTAAAAATAAAACAATACATACAATTATAAATGGCTTATGATTTATATCAAGAAAAAAAAAATATTCAGCTGCACATTGCCTTTACTAAAATTAGATTATACAAATGTGATATAAGAACATTAAATGTTCCTTTTAAAATCAAAGGACTGTCTGTTTTTTATAGATCTGTAGATGTAAAATTGATACAACCTAGATCTTAATATGATATGCAATTGAAATCTATTAAATGGCAAATATTTTAGGGGTTTTAAAGGTTATAGTTATAGTTGATTTCAGCTTATAAGTTATTTCAAAAGAAATATTCAATTCAATGATGATATATATATGCATATATATCAACACAACAAAAAATAATAAATATACAATCATTATAATATATCAATAATAAATACATACCTTGCTTATGTTCCATATCAACTGTTATAGCTGGCATTACCAACATTTTAATAACTAGAATTGTTATAGTTATTAAACTATCTTTAAAAAAAATCATTTTTATTTAATACAACAATGTAATGACAATAATATGAATGTTGAACAATAAATGAAATAAAATAATATTTCTTGATGACTTTTGCCCCCCTCGCCATTAAAGACTTGAATGATATTATTCACTATTTGTTTTTGATTTTTGTTTGTAATGTCTGTGTAAATAAGGTGTGTCTAACATACAACCCACACACAAGCTTATAATCGATGGCACAAAATCGTGCACTTTTGGGTATAGAAACCACGATTTTATAATATTATACTCATTTTGGACGACCAGCAGCTTCGTTGTTACTGAAAGCTTTAGTGTAATAGCTAATTTATTTTTAAAATAAACTACGAATACGTGAGGTTGTTGTCGACCACTAGTTGACGATTATAGTATTTTGAAACATTATAATATCCCAACAAAAACACGTTGTCCAACTCCGTGTAAAAAATTGCCAAGGAAAATAAAATAGTGATTTAAAAAACGTTAGCATTATAAAGATGTGAAATCATTCATAAATGCTAAGTAAATTAAACTTCAAATACCTTGTAACGTCACGGAATTTTGGCCCTTTAATAAATCATTTATAAATCATTATTATACAATTATTAACACGTACCGTGCAAAAAGAATTATCAATAACAACAGCAATATTATGTAATATGTTCTCCCCTCCCCGACCCCGCAACCACTGATGACTTGCTGTCACCGTCGTCGTTGTCTAAACCGGTACCGTACACAGTCAAAACTACAGGATCTCACAACATTTATTCTATCTCAATAATTTATTTACTTTGCGGGAATTATTTTATTTACAAATTAATAATTAAGACCTTTTTACAAAACAAATTTAGTAACATTTGTAATGGAAATTTCTTAAATAAAAAAAAAAAAAATTAGAGAAAGATTTAGATAGTACTATCATGTTGATGCACTTAATATGTAATACCTACACTTATGACTTATTATAATATTATAATATATATAGTATATTTAATTAATGAATTATTTTTTTTTGATTTTTTTTTAACAAACTATTTGTAATAATTTATACCTATAATAATAATAATAATAATTGGTTTTCGCTTTTTTTTCCAATATGCTTTTTTTCACTCGCTTTTTTTCCAAATGCTTTTTTTTCACTTGCTTTTTTTCACTTTCTTTTTTTTTCTATACTCCTCTGTCTCCCCCTCAGGTATCAGATTAAAGTGGGTCTCACGGGCCAACGAATTTATTAACAGAGAGTTTCCGTTAGAGCTGGTAAACTCCATAATTATCTAATATCTATAAAAAACTACCATCAACATGGAAAAATGATGACTAACGTCACACTTGTCACCTTGTCCCGAAACATGAGTACGAAAAATCTCCTAACTTAATCCCCAAAATCCCACTAAAAATGACCTACCATTTTAAAACTACCTTTCATTACCTCACCGAAAATAACCTGCAGTGTAAACTTTAACCTAACTTCAGATGGGGGTGCTGGGCAGTGGGCAAGTCCCAGGAGCCCCCACTTGGAAAGTTTTATATCTTGGTAACGGCGAAAGCACAAACGTTATGATAAAAAGCACAAACAAGCACAAACGAAGCACAAACGATTGGGCTACTTCGAATTTCAAAACTTTGAAGTGGGGGTGCTGAGCATGTCTCCCGCACCCCCACTTGGAAAGTCCGATATCTCGGTAACGGTGAAATCACGAACGTTGTGATAAAAAGCACAAACAGGCACAAACGATTGGGCTACATCGAATTTCAAAACTTTGAAGTGGGGGTGCCGGGGACATGGAGCTCAATTAGCTATTGCTCTTCGAAACACTTATACTCTACTGGTATCTAGCACATCACCTGAGCAAAACATTCTCAAAATTAATATTTTACGAAAATACTTTTTGAAATAATTCGAGGACAAAAACTAATATTTTGATAATTATTCTACATTTTTGAGTACTCAGTAAAAATAAGAATATTTTGAGTACAATCAATACAAATACATTAAAAATTATTTTATGTACCTTATAGATTAACTAAACTAGTTTTCATGTCGTATGCTAATTTTAATGAAATTCATATTCATAGGTTTTATTATATTTTACACCGTAAATATTATTAATAACTATTTATAATTTAGCGGTTTATTCTCTATGTCAAGTTATTTTCCTTTTAGGTTTTGTTGTTATTTATCTTTTCGTTGATTGGTATGTATACAATTCATTAGTAACTTTGGATAGGCGTGAGTAATTTACTCCAAAAACAACAGCCGTGAGACTTCAACCCACTTGTCTATCGTTTAAAAATTTAATGTTTTATACTCTTTAAATTGCCATTTTGATGCATGAAAATATTGAAATCTATAAAAAATATTCTATTTCAGAAAATGAAATAAGTAGTGTATGAACAAAAATTGTTTATTCAGTAATGGTAAACATGCGGCAATGGCCATAAGCATTTTAAACAGATGTATATTCTTCATTTTATTTGACAACAGTTTTTTTGCAGATGGTGTAATGTTAAATTATTATTGTCGCAGTTTAAACATCGATTTAATACATATATTTTTTGTATTTGACAACGTCAGTTTTGTTTTTTGATTTAACATAATGACGAAGAACACTATTGATGCTCGACATTTTAGCAAACTATTTATAATAGCATTTCTTTACATAATATTGATTTCAAAATATTTTGACCCTTTTCAAAATTAAATTTTAAGTTTCACATAATCGGGATACTTGATTCACAATTTTCAAAAATTCTTCATCACAATTTTTTTTTCTAAGCCTGCAGAGTTAGAATAATGATGATATTCATCAAGGTTCTAAAAAACGTAACCAAATAAAAAAATTGTTCTGTGAGATTTAGTTAATTTACTAGTTAATATTTAATGTCTAACTTCAAACAATCATAAACATTTTTTGACTATTAACGTTCAACTTTTATTCCAATTTCGATTTACAAACACTTTTAAGAAACCTTGTATTAATTTTTCAAGTTTTTCGATAGAGAGAAAAAATGTTTATTTAAAATAATTTTAAAAATAAATATTGAAAATCGAAATTTCCTTGTGCCTATAAATATCTCTAAGGAGTACTACTATTTTGAAAATTGTACAGTATATTGAAAATGCTTATATAAACATTCCGTGAAAAATTCGTGTAAACATGTGTGGTACAAATATTTTTTTTCCGGAGTTATACCAAATTTCAAAATCGATTTTTAGATAACTTGATTTGCGTAAAATTTGAGTTTTTTTTATTATTTCAGAGCCTTGAGAAGCACTTTGAATTTTTCACTTTTTACTCACAATATAGTGTTCTTAAAAATGCAAATCGTACGACCTCCGTCTACCGAATATACATGATGACATAAGTAATTTTAATCATAATTATCAATTTTTTGAAAATGTAGTTTTGACAATTGATCCGGACAGATTTATTGGTTGCGCATTCAACGGTATAAAAATTTAAAAAATGTACCATAAATAAAAAAAATGTTATGTTACATCATGAATATGTGTTCAGTGTGTCATTAAATCGTAGAATACAAGTCTTTCAAATAACAAAATAATATTAATTTTATGTAACTGAACTAAAAAAAAATTTAATAACTAACATTTTAATTACTATTATTTACTTCAGAGTTTTGAAAACCACTGGGAATTTTCACGTTTATCCAACCCAAAGTACCAACAAGATACACTATAACATCGGAAAATATGCTGAAGTAATACATTTAACATTTTCACTACCCTTAAAGGGTATGAGATAAAAAAAACACTCATCATTGTAAAAAAAATTAAATCATCACTCCTTTCGAGATGTACAAAAAAGTCAGGGTAAACTATTACCCATATCCGTACTCACCTGTCTATGAGCATGGTAACGCCATTGAAGATTATAAATTAAATTGTTTGTTCTGTTGTGCATATTAATCTACAAGACTACACTTCTACACCAATGACTGGAAAACATAATATATAAAACTCAGAATTTTTTCTTTAACTATAAATTATGTTAGGTATCAAATAAAATTAGTATTATTTTTTTCCTACTTTTTATCTTCATTACTCAATTTTCTGACTGCGTGTACGAATCATACTTTGCCGACTAATTTACATAAAAGAACTAGTGGGTTGTGGGACCCTTTGAATTTAATCTCAAAAAGGATCAACTCATTGTGATAAGTATTGAATTTGTATAGAAAAGCTAATTTAAATATTTGGCGATTATTCAGGTGTCTACGATATTAAATTCTATTAAAAAAAAAAAACATAAACTATGAGCGTCTGAATTTGGAATTTGGAAAAATATATTATTCATGGGTAAAATAATGATTTTTAATTTAACGAATTGTTAATTTGTTTGTTATTCAATACAAAAAGTAGTAAATAATTGAAATTTTCTCAAAATGTTGTAGCTATAATATTATTTTTTGCACACGGTATACACACTAATTTTACATTCGTCAGAACACCCCATGCACCTATTAGCAATGACCTAGATTTTAGTTGAATTCATCAACTGAGTAAATATAATAAGTTTGCAAATTAAACGCCTCAAGAAGGCGCTACAGGCTTTTTGAACACATGTAAGTCGCTATTATAGGTACGTGGCCTAAGAGAATATTGTTGTATTAGCACACATTGTAAACTGCAGCAAAATTAACTTTTTTCTAAAACACTGTATAAACATATTCAAACGAATATATGATGACGTAATTTGTTTAAGTACCTAAAAAATATAGGCGATAATATGATATTAATAAAATACTATACATAGTTATTTGCTAGTTCTGCCATCTAAAACAAGGTATGATTACTTAGTGTTCTCTGACGGTCTTACAGCTCGCTTCATCGCTGAGACATGTAACTTAGTAGGGTGTTTAACCTCCGTCGAGAATATTCCGGTTCCTAGTGGTTTACCCAACTTAACCGGACTTAGCCATTTCAGGGCGAACTCGTGAAATCGCTTCTCCACACTTGTTATATACCCAATCCCCTACTGACAAATTGCTTCGATCCGGGGAGTCTGGAGGTATCTGATTTCTGGGAGCTTTGTGGCCGGACACCACCATGTCACCCCACTCTGTCGCCGGAGCATCATCTGGTTCCGCCGGAGAATCTTCGATTTCTAACGGAAGGTTCCGCTCTGTACGTTTCATTCCACTTTGGGTGATTCGCTGCATTGTGGTCCTGAAACCTTCGCCGGACACGCCGGACAGATCACTGAAGACTAGAGAAGTATCTCCGGACACTCCGAGCCGAATCACTGGGGGATCGTCGATATTGTTCTCCAACGATTCTTCGTCCACTGTATTCGGACTTACCAGACAACACAATAGGGCGTCGGCTATTTCGTTTTCCACTTCGGGCACGTGCCAGTCTTCAAAATCGAAAGCTCCGGGTTGTAGAGCCCATCGCATTAGTTTGCCGTTGGTACAGCGAGTTTGCTGTAACCATCGGAGTGCCGCGTAATCTTATTTTGATACGAAAATTTTGCGAAAAAAAAAGTATGAGGTATTTGTAATTTCACCGAAAACATAACATCTACTGTTCTTTGTTAATCATAATTGAGAGCCATTGAGTCTATATGGTATCGCTATCGTGTTATTAAGAAGCGAATGTGTTTCCCGATGGTTGCTAGATATTTAGGCCCAAAATAAAAAACCCAAGTACAAAGAATAACTGTACTGATGACCAAATTTGGATTTCATTGTTGACATTATTCATCAATGAGAGGGTTTAAAAAAGTAAAATTGTATGTAAGATCAAAACAAA